>NC_056739.1:937232334-937534834 GCF_019279795.1 Protopterus annectens | reverse complement strand
GAAAATGTATTTGTAGGATGCTAATAAACTAGCGTTACTATGTGGTGGCACCACTGGGGGAGTAGTCTTGCTGGAACACATTTAGGGGGACAGGTCAATACTCAAGGTTTTTAGGTTCTTTTTCAGGAATGATAGTGACACAGGGCCGTAATAATGGATCATTCAGTCATCTGTTTCAGACACATTTTGTTTCCTTGGCCATGGCACTGCCGTTATAGTGATTCTTTTGTAGCTGCTTAATGGACATCTGAAAAACGACTTTTGTAACCTTTGCAGCTACAAAAATCACAAAGGTCAGTAAGAAATCGTCTGTCAAAAAAGGGTATCTCATCAGATGTCAGCACGATTGATAACAGCAAGTTCTACTTTTACAATCATTAACATTCATTACGCATCCTGTAAGCAATAAACTGATAACCATGAAATCACAGTAAACACATTAATTGGCCTTATTTGAACATTCTGTTTCAATATAAACATGAAGAAAAATCAGCAGTCATGAACGTAAGTACCTCCCCGGGTGTGCAGTAGCAAGTCCCGCCTAAACCCTGAATATTCATGTTGATGTCTTCACTGGCTACATGAATATTCATCATGTATTCATCACTTAGCTCAAGGAGGTAGTGCAATTACCAAATGTATTTTGTTTTTTATGTTTTTGCAAGGGGCTGCTACCCCTGCCCCTTTCAAATTAAATATACCAAGTCAAAAATGGCACTACATTGAGGAAAAGGGCAAATTGCATGCATGATGTTAGCATCAAATCTGCACAAGCATCATTTGAATACAATATCACAGCCATTTGCCATATCAATCATGCAGGCGATGCCCACAACATGGCTACATCTGCACAAACTGCCTGGGGAGATAGGCATGTATAAGATCACCAAAAAAATCTAGTCCTACAGAAAATTTGTTAATTTATACAACGTTCAGCAGTAACTGGAAGAAGAATTTCATCTTATTTATTACAATTTTAGTAAACACTAAACACTGTATCATACTTAAATAAAAGATATGAGGTCATATAAAAGAATAAAGAAGACATTCATCAGAATATAAATAATGTTCTGAAATATAATACATATAATCTTCTAGTTAGGTAAGATTTTTTCCTATTTAAATGAGCACATTTTCATCAGTTACAGTGACATATTTAGCTGTGGGATTATTGATTACAAGTGGACACATTTGCAAAAGCTAAGGTAAGCTAATGTAGTTATTATTTTCACATTAGTCCTGTAATAGAATATGCCTTCCTATTACTTTACAAAAGTAACAAAAGTAATTTATAGACCCAGTATCACAGAAAACAACTATTACATTCAAGGCTTCATTTAACATTGTTTTATTCTTCTGAATTATAAATTACTAGAATCAGATGGTTGAGGTATTTTACTTAAATGCATCTTTAATTCTTCCTCTTCTTTGTATATATCTCTTCCTTTCAATCTGCTATAGTAAGAAAAATGTTCATGCTTTCCACTTCCCCCATGTGTAACTCTCAGGCAAATAATCGTACATGTGCTAAATTCTCAAAGACACAGTAATATTTTCTGCTTTTCACAGCAGTCAAGACTAGAAACTAGTAATCTGCTACATTTGCTTTACTTCTTGGTTATTCTTTCAAATTTCACAGCAGAGTACAAGGGACTACCCAATCAGAGCTACACCAACAGTTATGAGATGGATTTTCACTGATGGATAATTTAGTGGTATCCCAGTATGTGTGTGAATTGATACATATTATGTCTCATTCATTGTTTTCCCAGCATGAATGAGTTCCTGCTTAGGTAATTTGGTCATCAAGTACCAATGTGACAGGTTTATACTGTAGCGTGCGTTACTATATTCAGTCAAAACCAAAGTACAGTACGGTCATTTTATCTGCATTTTCCTTATCTTCAGGGTATCTGGTCTTAGTAATACAAAGTGTCATTTTAAATGGCAGTCTTAGGATCAGAACTAAAGTAAATGGTTGCTGGCTGTAGCAAAATTAGTGACATTTATTTGTATCATTTTGCTTTTGTTTGATTTGATGGTTTGAGGACTGGGATTCAGTCATCATTATCTGCCAATGAGCTGATTATATACCTAAACTGAAATACATACAAAAATAGAATGCTGTTAACTGTAGAGATAGGCAAGGCTTAGTGCGGTCATATCCTTCTAACACCTAAATAGTAGGGTCTCTTATGTGCCATGTATAGGAAAATGTTGTGTTTTACTCAGTGTCTGCACCGTGGACATTTAGCTATTTACAAAAATGATGCATCAAGTTCAGACGTAAAAAGTTTCTTTGCGGTAGTTGATGAGGTCCTTTGAAAAATGTTATAAATGCTGGGCATTGCAAGATTTAATTAACACGTGTTATCAACATTTGTAGAAAGCTGGATAGCAGCTTTGGATTAAAGATCTTGAATGGGTGCTCTTGTTTTCTAAAAACAGTACAGGAGGTTGTACTTCATTAATAGACAGTTATGTTCCTCAGCTGTTCTGTGCAATGTTAATGGATGCTGAGAGAGAGACTTTACCTTCACTTCATGAGTAGCAATGTAGACTCTGTCCTGACCGTTGGGAACTGGACTCTCTCTATCTCTCTTTGTACATGCACAGAACAAATATTGATGGGTTCATGGGAGTTTGCCAGTTTTATATATTTATATGTTATGGACCTGAAGAAATCACAGGGCCACAGAAAATGCACTGTCTTGAAGGAAGTGTTAACAAACTACAGGGTCTAGCGGCCAGCCCTGCATGCTGCTTTATCCATGTTTCTGGAAAGTGTCACTTGTGTCTGCATTCTCAGCACTAAATCCAATATGCTGATAATAGACACTATCTTGTCTGTTCATTGGTTTATGATTTTCATGGAAGGATATCAATGCACACCTTAGATATGGAGACTAACCAGTGTGAGGACATAGACACTATATCTTTGTCTTTTGTAGATGGTTTTGTTCCCTTAATTTCAAGTGACAGTGATATCCAGCATGTCATAAACTGTTTCATTTGTGGGTAGTGAAACCAACTTCTCTTTACCAACAGTCATGGTTCTCTAATATGAAAAAGAGATTGAATTCTCTAGCTGAGGGAGAAGTAATAAACTCAGCTGGAAATGTTTATGTACTTGGAGGTCTTATTCATAAATAAAGGTAGGAGAACTGGGAGATTACAGTGTGTAAACACAGGAGTAGCTAGCTGCACTGTAAGCATTAGACTCAGCTCTAGTGGTGAAACAAGAAAGGAGTCATATGATAAAGGACAGCCTAACATTTATTCTAGGTCTCCATCCTCATCTATGATTGGATACTTAGGAAAGTGACAAAAAAGAGGAGACCCAAGCTACAAGTGGCAAGATGAAATTCCTTCACCAGATTGCAAAAATGACTCAACATGTTGTTATGAAAAGCTCTGCATGCTGAGAAGATTTTGATGTACAGACACTGCTTCTCCAGTTAAGAGGTACATCTGAGGATACTGCATTGCAAAACATTACTCACTTAGGGAAAACTCAGGAGCAGACACATGGCATGCTGGAGGGATATCTTATTGTGTATACAAATCCCTAGGAATTCTAAGATGAGGTTTTTACTGTTAGAATAAATAGAAACGTCTGCTCTACTTTGTTTCATTTGTTGCAAGTCTCCATCTTACTAGATCAAAACATATGTAAGCAAACAGAACCAAACATTATTTTAGTCGATGATCACACCTTATTTATCATTGTTTTTTTTTACCAGAAAAATCCAAATGGGCACACAGGATACCCATTTTCAGTGGCAGCCTGGGGGAAAAGCTCCAGGTTAACCTCACAAAAGCATTCTGCAAGTATTAAACATTATGATATTATTACAAGAGACTTAATACAATACAAACTTATATCACCATGATGCAGTTAACATTATATTCTCTGTATACTGTAAATGGAGAGTCTGGAATAATGGAGATGTACATGACATGTTAAGAAGGATGCCTTTCTATCTATTCATAAAGAAAAGTCGGGATGTGCAGCAGAGTAAAATCATATATCAGAAATGTAGCAAAACTAATGAGGAGCTGTTACACAAATGAAGGAAAGGTCAGAATGTAGTTCATCATCGAGAAGAGACAGATAATGTGGGAAAAACCTTTTTATAAGACAGTTAAAACTACTGAGTAGAGATAGAGAGAAGAAGGTTATGTGAGAAAGAGAAAGTGGAAAGTGTAGTGGGGTCAGCCTGGTGTGGAGGAAGAACAGAGCCAGGAGTTAAAAATGAATATTTTATAGTACATTTAAAAGCATGAAAGTTAGAGTTTGTTCTAATGGCTAACGGTAGAGAGTTCCACATTTTGGTTGTGGAGCAGGAGTAGTGGCTTTGTCTTGCGCCTGTATTAGTTTTATGAACAGACAGTAGATGTTTTGTCTTCAGACATCTGTTTGGATAGCAGCTATTGAGAAAGGATTTTAGAGCTTGACAGACTAATATCTTATATACAGTTTTATGTATTGTAAGTAGTTGTACACAGGTTCAATGATTAGGACACTCAAGCCCCTTTAGAGTTTTAAGTTGTAAGCAGTGGTACGTGAGGTGGGAGGCATTTGTTGAGAATTTTGTTACAGCATATTTCAGTTTTTGCCTTTTTAGAAGTTAAGATAATGAGAATTGGGTCTCCATAAAGAGAGAGGGTAGGAGTAAAGTGCCTGCAGGGGTGACTCTAGTCGCTGTATTTAGGAAGTGCTTTTGCCTTTAAAGCATTCGTAGTTTTAGGTGTGTGTGTGTGTGTGTGTGTGTGTGTGTGTGTGTGTGTGTGTGTGTGTGTGTGTGTGTGTGTGTGTGTGTGCACATGTGTGCATGCATGTGTGTGTGTTCAGTTTGCCATCTATTATCATCATAATATATTATCATGCCTAGTAGTTTGCATGGGTGATAATTTCAATTTCTGTGTTATTTAGGGAAAAGATTGAATATTACTTTGTCTGTGATTTTAGGATGAATAGAAATAGTTTGGCTTTGTTAGGATTTAATAGAAGGTCAGCACTGGTGAGCCAGTTCTCAGCGTAGGAGAATACTTCTTGATGTGGCTATAAGCTTAGAGTCCTTGGTGTGAGGTTTAACAAAAGGCAGTGTGTGGGTTATTGATGAAAATGCTGAAAAGGAGAAGGCTGAGACTGGAACCTTGTAGGATACCTAAAAGGCTGGGTAGATATTCAGAGAGACAAAGCCTTGTGATTTTTATACATTGTTGTTTATTATATAGGCAGCTATGGAACCAGTTGATAGTGGGATGGAGCAGTGCAAGAGTGGATAGTAGTAGGAGAAGTTGAGAGAGAGAGAGAGAGAGAGAGAGAGAGAGAGAAAAAGTGTATCAAAGGCTTTAGAAATATCAAATATCAAATGAAATTGTACATCAAGATATAAAACGAGCAAACAGCCCTACTCATGCAACCTTCACTAACTCCAGTACCTTTCAGCATAATAAAAAAGGACTTCAAAAACTGCAGTTTTTGAAGTCCTTTTTTTATTATTCTGGAAGGTACTGGAGTTAAAGTGAAGGTTGCATGAGTAGTGTTTGTTCGTTTTAAATCTGGATGTACAATTTCATTATGAACTGTTATGGAATTTATGGGTATTTGAAACAAGGGGTTGGTAATAGCATGTCTGTTTTTGGTTAAGGAGGCATTGCTTTCTGTGAAGTAAGTATTGAAATCTGTTGCAGTGGGTTATTATTATGGTATGGGCTGCTTTTTTCCCTTTGTTCCTGGGTTCAATAGGGAGTTAGCTGAAGCTCAGAATTTCTTGGATTAAATTTGTGGTTGTTTTAGAGGGATGTCTAGAATAGTTTCTTGTCAAGTTTAAGTTGTTGTTTTACCTGGTTACGGAGCTGCCTAGAGTTTAAAGGTCTTTAGTTGTTTTCCCAATTTTTCCAAGCTTTGTCTCTTATGTGCATAGGGTTTGTAGTTCATCCTGAAAGCCATGGATAGTGGATCATTTCTTTTCTTTTTTTATTCTATTGCAGAGATGAGTGAAGCTATTTAGAGTGTTTAGAAATAGGCTGCTGAAACATATGATGACATTATTTAAAGGGAGAGGTTCAGTGTAGTGGGTCTATATTATAACATTGAAGTCTTAAAACTTCGAATGTTATAATATCGACCCCAATTCAGCGTATGCTTGAAATAGCGAAGCTGCAGGACACCAAATATTTTCCTAGGGAAAGTATTCGGTGGGCTGTTTCTGCAGCTTCGCTATTTCTTCGACTGTGGTGCGAAGGCGATGGACCGGGTTAAGGTAAGTGTGCAAACTGACTGAGGTAAGGTAAGTGTGTGATAGTTAGTGACCTTAGGGATAGGGAGCGGGTAAGGTGAGTGTGTGATAGTTAGGGACCTTAGGGTTAGGGAGCGGGTAAGGTGAGTGTACGATAGCTAGGGATCTTAGGGTTAGGGAGCAGGTAAGGTGAGTGTGCGATAGTTAGGGACCTTAGGGTTAGGGAGCGGGTAAGGTGAGTGTGCATTAGTTAGGGACCTTAGGGTTAGGGTTGGGTTAAGGTAAGTGGATAGCTAGCAGTGTATGCATGATTTAGTGTAGGGTTCTGTGAAGTGTGTATGTGTGGATTATGTATTTTGGTGTGCTTATGCTGTTTGTGTATTCTCGAAACAGCAATTTTTTTCCCTTGGAAAAAAATCGCTGTTCTGACCGTTCAAGTATATCACATTTCGAGATTCCAAGGTCGAGCTTATGGTGTTCGACGTTTTGGAATTTCGATAATGTGATATAGACCCAGTGTAGTACACTTGATGGCTTTTAAAATATCAGTTGGTTGAATTTTGACAGCTTACGTATAATATTTTTTATTGATGGGACTTAGCAAGGGGACTATACTTCCCTTATGTTTGTAATAAACAGTTACTACAGTTAGATCACACACGGAACACTACAGCACTCAGCTTTGACCACAGATGTAATACTGTCATTTAAAAGTCAGCACACACTATTATTAAAGAATGAATAGGATCGCCCAATAGTGTCCTCAAAGAGTTTGTACCCCGGGCAACTGCCACCTTTATCCCACCCTAGCTATGATACTGACCTTTCTTAACCAAAGTTAAAGTGACTCAAAGGAAAGATTAGTTGCAAAGAGAGCAAAACATAAATACATGTGCTGGGAGGAGGCATTAAATAGTTAATTTTGACAGCATCAGTGCAGAATTTCCATCAACAAGACCAAAACACCACAATTAAGCATTTCTAATGCCCTAGCCTGATACAGACTTTTTTGCCCAAGTGACTTTCATAATGGAATATTTATTCTGCTTTGTTCAGTTCACCAGTAACTGACAGAGATTACTAGAAACCCCTAGAATTTGTCTACATATGTAAAGGCCATGCAGAAGCAAAGGAATGTATTTGTTAATGGGTAAGAGACTTTTGGACAGGGAGATGAAAAACTCATTTCAGTGAGCACATTTCCCTCAAACAGTTTAATTTATTGATATTATAAGTACAATTAGGTTCTACCAGAACCCCAGAAGGTTTCTGTATCTGAGATATGCAGTCCCTGGGGCATTATGCTAGGTTGTGGAGGTATAGTAGTAGTAGTGATGGGAGCTTCATTCTTCACAAAAACAAAATGGAAAGAAATTTTCAACTTGATCTAGCTTCATTTTCATGAGTTGAGACCTGAAACATTTTTGCTCTACAAACCATTTTTTTCTGAAATATGATTTGGAGACATTTAACTTGTTGTCAGTAGTGCTTTTATCTACAGATAACATTAAAGAGACATTAAAACATCACTTTTTATTCCAGAGTTAGTTAATAGTCATTTAAAATTAGATACATTACTGGTAAGGTATATTGCTGGATGAATAGTATGATCATTTGTTTAAAATGGTGAATAACTCTGGTGAACATATCACATGGAATTATGAAAGCTATCACATCAAGTTTCAGTTTACAAATTTCTGAGCTTTCTTTTGGCTAACATGGAAGTACAGAAACTGGAGCTTCTTGTCCCAGTTGTAAATACACTGGAATGCTAAAGAATCTCAGTGAGTCTCCAATGCAGACTGTCATGGAGGTCTTTTAGAATCCTGGAGACGAAATGGTTAGTGTCACCATTTGCTGTCAAATTTCCTGCTTCCTCTAGCAAGACGGTCAGTGTGAAATGTTGAGTTCTAACATCACTGTATTTTCAGCATAGCAGTCTTTCCTTGCGTGTTGTCCTAAATGTTGTGCTTGTTTCCTGAAATGTTGAAATTCAAAATGGAGTTTATGTATATATTGCAAATAGCTTTGATTTTACTGTTAACTCTTTTAGAAATGTTTCTCTGTACATAAGACTCTGTAACAAGTACAGACTCCAAACGTTTTGGGTCTATGTTATATATTTGAATGTCCAAAATGTTGAATACCATATGGTCGAGACCATATTTTCGACATTCGGAAGTTCGAATATATAATAAAATAAAAAAATTAAAAAAAAAACACTCCTTAACGGTGTGAGCAGGAGGGCAAGCCTCCCTGCACCCCCCCACACCCCCCTACTTAAATATACCAACTCCGAGACAGCACTTCAGTGTAGAAAAGGGAAATTCTCTCATTGTGCACCATACGGCGCAATTATAAGTCAATCTTCGAACACTTGAAATGTCGATCATATGGTCTCGACTGGTTTACTGTTGTTTGTGCGAACGACATTCTATCGGCTGCAATGTGCAGAAAAACAGAATGTTGAATACACAAGCAGTTTTGCACCAGATAGTTGACTCCACTTATGCGAATGCACAACTGCATTCGCATAAGTGGAAATCTTCAACTATCTGCATTGAGATCGCGGTACAGTGGGTAGTGGAAATTCATCCACATCCCCGCTGTAGTGCAATCTCGGAGTTAGAATATATAAGTAGGGGGTGTTGGGGGCCTTTCCCCCCGGTAAAAACGTGATAGCTGTATAGGAGTTTGATTTACATCAGCTCCTATATGGATATCACATGGTGGTTTCAACAATGTCGAGTCAAATGCATTTAGCATTTGGTTCGACATTGTGAACAGTAGTTTTTTTTTTTACTTTTGGTATTACCATTCATTTATTTGAATGGAACATGTTTTTCCGTTCAAATAAACAATAGTAAATCGTCTTGAACATATGAAGTTCGACATTTCCAGCATTAGAAGATATGACATAGACCCAACGTTTTACGTATTTATTCATTCAGCTCTTTGTGCCTAGGAAAATACTTGGTTCTTTGAAACATTTTCCCCAACTGTAGAAGGATGAAAAATCTATTCTTTTAATTTACTTGATACTTGGGCAAACCCACTGGGTGGTGCCCCTTTTCTTGGACACCCCCTAAGCACTGTCTGATTAAGTAACTTGCTTAATTCTCTGCATTATGTGAAAATTAATACAACATATACATACACAGCTAAAGTTAAACCCAATAAAAGTTGCTAACAGCAGTAAACTTTTAAAAAGTAGTTAAAAGTGAGAGTGTGATTGCAGTGGTGAACATATTAAAATAGCAGACAAATAATACAAGAATGCGGGCATTTATTTAAAATAGAGAATATTAAATGCTGATTCCTTCTTGTTTTTCTGAACAATTCCACACAAACAAAAATAGGGGACAGTTGACTTCAATAATTGTGAATATCATTACCAAACATCTGGCTTGAAATTATCCTTGATTTGCCCAGTGCTACCACTGTGCTTATGTCAAAGGTCAACTCAGGAGACAGCAGCGCTAATATGAATTCATAAGCTTCTTTTATCACACAGAAATAGCAATCACTAAGCATGTCTTACAGTTTGATGACAGTGCCTGCTTTAATCAGCTTAACAGTGTTGCAATGCAGTCCTGTTTTTCAATGTAGATTCTGTACATTGATGTTGGCAATCACCTGAAATTCTGACAGTGTTGCAGAAATTACTTTGCTAAGGTTACAAAACAACATTGGTGATGTACCCATCCCATTTTTTATTGATGAATTACAGCATTGATTGCCCCTGCATTCACCTCAGTTTCCTTCCACCACCTCCCCTGTCAGTACATTTGCCAGTTTTCTTTTAAAAATGTATAGTGCATGCAGGTAAAATACTAATGACATTGCACAGCAAATGCCTGCTTTGCAGAAAAGCATGACAAATGCATGGCTGTTGCGAGGAATAGAAGTGAGTTTATAGCCTAAGGCCACAGACATCTTGTCACAGGTTCATGCTCTGCAGACCCATGGGCCTTAATGGCCTAAAGTCTAAGCAACAGAGTACTTCTTACTTTCTCAGTGAAAACATCTAAGACTGAATCTATATGAAGTAAATAGTTCAAAATAACCACATCACAGAAAAGATCATTTTAAAACTGGAGGATTTTGTGAGAAACAAAAAATATGTTTCTTTTTATGCTCTGATAGATAGCCCCATGATTCAGCAAACTTCCATGCAGGAATAGCTTATTCCTGCACGGAAGGGACCATTCCCATACAGCATGGCAGCGCACCATGCACATTCATGAAGGCGTGCTGCCGTGCTGTAATAAGGACATGGTTCTGTGTATGAGTGCAGGGGGTGTGTCTGAGAACAGAGCTCTCACAATACACACCCCCCTGCACACCAGAATTGCCATATGGCAATTTAAAAAGAGCGAGAGATCGCTCGTCATACCTCTCAACACGTTAGAGTAAGAAATCTGGAGAAAGGGGGACAACTTTTAAATATTGCTAGTACAAACTTAGAAAGTTGATAGAATAACAGGTTTTGCATTAGCATGAATCATCCAAAGAATATAAAGTCTTAAACAAACACCTCCCAACTCATAAGAGTAAGAAATCTGGAGAAAGGGGGACAACTTTTAAATATGGCTAGTACAAACTTAGAAAGCTGATAGAATAACAAAGTTTGCATTAGCATGAATCATCCGAAGGGTACGAAGTCTGAAACGTACACATTCCAACCCGTTAGAGTAAAAAATCTGGACAAAGCCAAAACTTAAATTAAAAAATGAAAGGTTTTAATTTATTTTTTATCATTAGTCTGGAATAAAGTTTTAGTGTAGCTGTGCAGGTTTGCCCATCGCAGAACTATGCATAGCAACGTTTAAACTTGAAAGAAGTTAAGTAGAACTATACATACAAAAAAAAGTGAAACTGGAATAGATTAATGGTTAGAACATTTGCCTAGCATGCAATTAGGCAGAATTCAAGCCCCATAGCAGGCCATACATTTTCATATGTGAAACAGATCCAAAATGTATTTTTAATAAATAGGTAGTGAATATATTATGTATATGCTAACCAGGGTAGTGTAGCAGCTGCAAATGTGAGGTGTCACTGATACTAAAAGTTTAAACAATATTTAGTATATACAAGAGGATTTGCACTCTGGTAAGCAGGGCTTAGCATCTACCCTACTAAGCAATGGGCAGCCTTGTTAAGCGTGTTTGCTCGGTGCTCAGTTAAGCCTACACAGATTAAGCATGTTTGGTTTTACCATGTTTTAGCAGTGCTTAGCTCCACGCAAAACCGCTTACAACTGCTTAAAACTGCTTTAATCACCCTGTCACCATCAGCCACTATTTTGGCCAGCAGCAAAATAATCAGCTCTGGCCAGTCTTAAACCCAGGACCCTGTACACCATAGTCAGAGAAATGTACCACTACTTCATCAAAGCTATACTCCTGAATTTTTTTTTTTAAATATATCATTCTGTACAGGTATAGAATACTGTGGAACCAGTCATGTTTGTAATATATAAATATACAAACATGGATGTGTATGGTGATAGATACAGATGAAAAGTGTATACATCAGATATATGTAGCTGTACATACAAAATTAGACATATAGAATATGTACATATATATATATATATATATATATATATATATATATATATATATATATATATCATAAAATATATATATATAGATATCAAAAAAGAAATATATGGATATATCAGTAGTCATATATGTAAACAAATATATACACACACACACATATATATATATAGAAATATATCTATACACAGATATATATTAACATATAATATATACATATATATAAATATATTTCTAGGTACATTTTATATATATATATATATATATATATATATATATATATATATACATATATAAATACATAGATATACATATAAACAGATATATATATATATATTATATATATATATATATATATATATAGAGAGAGAGAGAGAGAGCCCCTTCAAAACATCTAAAACCTATAACATCAAATTTCATAACATTGAGACCAGAACATCTAAAACCCAAAACATCTAAAACACATAACATCGAATTTCATAACATCTAATACTACAAATCACATGAAAATAACATCCCCTCCACATATAATGACACCAAACTACCAAACACTCTTTTTACTACATTTCTGCAGGGGGGGCTTGATACAGTGGGGTTAGGAAATTAACTTTTTCTTACTGTAGTGTGATCTTGGAGTTGGTATATTTAATTTACGGGGTGGGGGTGGGGGTGCAGGGGCTTGCCCCCTGCAGAAATGTAATAAAAAGTGTGTTTGGTAGTTTGGTGTCATTATATGTAGAGGGGATGTTATTTTCTTGTGATTTGTAGTGTTTGATGTTTTGATGCACATTTTCAATGTCATGAAATTCGATGTTATGGGTTTTAGATGTTTTGAAGTAGCCTTCTATATATATATATATATATATATATATATATATATATATATATATATATATAAATGTGTGTGTGTGTGTGTTTGTATAACATGTACTGGAATCATACCCAGCACCATACCTCCCACCCCTAACAGATCTGGACAAAGGCTGCAGAATGGGGGGGGGGCAATGGACCAACATTAGGGACACAATGTACAAGTATAAATGTACAATGTTGCTACAGGAACATGGTGTGTGTCAGTATACAATGTTCAGAAAGATGTCAGTTTTGAACCTGTAATGCATGTCATCATATACTGACAGAAATCCCCAAATGATCATAGTGATTTACCACAGGAAGGAATAAAATGATACTGTGGAACAGGCCAGAAATATGATCAATAAATGTGGACAGTCTGGGACAATCTGGCTGTTTGACAGGTATGCTCAAAACAGCTTAGTGCAAGAAAGCATAATCAAGCCTGACAATGGGGGGGGGGGGGGGCATGAAAATGTGAACATATGTCAAATACCGATGTAGTTGAGCTGACACATTTGATGCAGTAACACCCTCCTGCTGTTCCAACATCTATTGAGTGGAATAGCATAAGTCCAAAGCCCAGCGTCCTCCCAGTAGTTAGTCACGTAAATCTTCACATCCTCCCACTGATGTGTCAGAAATACACAACGCTTATGGAGGACAGGCAACACTTACATCTGCCAAATATCTGGACATAACATCAAATTTGGGAAAATACACCAAGCTGCTAGCCATGTCACCAAGCAATATTCAAACTACAGGCAGACTGACACAACAAAAGTGAAATCTTGCAATGGGGGAATACACATGTAATTGCAGATATACCAGGCACTTCAGGGATGTAACAGCACTGAGAAACAGACCCAGTGTGAAAGTGTGTGAACCAAACTGTCAGCATGTTTGACACTCACACACTACCCCTACATATACTGGCCCAATACACAGTGTAGTATGATGCCTGACTATGTTATGGGACATGTCCCAGTCTTACCCTACAAAAATGTAACACTTGATAGAGCACCAAAAACTGGATCAACATGCAAAGTCAGATAGAAAAGGAAACGTAACACTCGCATCTACCACCCCCTCAGTAAAGACAATATACTGCTACACAATCCTGACAGTCTGACAACAATAGCCAGAAATACAAAGACCTCCCAACTGTCCACACTCCCAAAGAATGTCCAGGCCTAATCATCATATATAAAGCCTCTTATACAAAATGTCTGGCAGTCTGATACATAACTGGGATATTAGGAATTACATCACTGAGTAATGATATACCATATCTCTATGCCTCTTACTGCATGATATATGGAGAAAATCAGACATACTCATGGGCAGAGACCTAAACACAGGCCCATGATGGAGATGTTGCTGTTATAAACTGAGAAAGTAGCTGGTGTAACAGGGTTTATTGTAACATATCTGTTCTGAGGAATATGAAGTCAGAAACAAACATTACCATTTAATGACTGCTATCCTACAGAGCATGCTACTGACCTTCCAAATTCAATAAATGTGTGAGTAACACACTGATAATAACAGTACAAACTCTGGGCAGTCTGAGCTATGTTAACCACATAATACTCTCAAGACTGCAAATCATGCAGAGCAGCCATATCCACACAAACCCTGTCAAACTAGTATTACTTCAATCGTATAACAGCAATACTCACAGTCTGTCTCTATGTCCGGAACAATTGTCCCTGGTGAGATGGGCTGTCTTCACAGTCTCTGTCGTAAGTTGCTAGTACAACAACCCTCTGTGATGCTACGTGGAACACATGCATGAAAACCTTCTCACAGGCAAAGAAAGGCTGATGCCTACATGAGGTACACAGTTATAGGACTGTGTTTCCCAGCAATTGGCTACAGGAATAATATTACAGCTGTTCCACATAGAATTAGCAAGTGTGTAACTCTAATTAATGCACAAGCCACCAGCTGAACCTAAGCAGTACCTACAAAAGGTAAGCTGCTGCCTCTGCAAAACAGATGTATAACTGACATCCAAGAGAGAAAGAGAGACAAAAAAAAAAAACAGCCAAAAATAAGAAGCCCAACAGGCAAGGGGAAAAAGAAATCCTCACACCAGGAGTACATCCAACATCAACAGGAAAAAAAAACAGGTATGTCAAACAAGTATGCATGTAATGGACTGCAGTAGGGGGTATTTAATAAGGGGAAATAGGGAAGTTTAATATATATGTCTCAACAAGACTTGTACGGACATATTGCCGAGCAAAACCTATGGCCATAGCATCTGTGTCTGTCTGCAGTGATATAGAATACAGCTCAGGCCCCTGAGACACCCTAGGAAAGGATGATACACATGGCAAATACTGGAGTGCGTGTTGAACAATACTGACTGTGACACTGCTAGGCCAGGTAAATGGATTTCACACATATATCCAGATGTTATTTGTGAATACAACTGTTATGCATGTTTGTCTCAAAAATGTCATGGAGCTATACAGGGTAGTCGCATAGTGAAATAATATCACAACTGTGTGTGTGTTGGACTGCATGTCATATGCTGAGCTCATACCATGCAACTGTCCATTGTTACGCATACTGACCATATGTGTGCCTCGGATTTGTAGTCATTTACTCAAAGACTTGTGTCATGTCTTGCAAATAATTGGCAACCTGCAAACAATGACATTACAACATCTCCCTCCCTTTTATTTGGCCATTACTGTTTGGGGACCCCACAGCAGATCATCTCCACCCATGGCTTCCAGTCCTCTGCATCTAGCTCTCACACACCATACACCTGCATGTTTGCCATCACCACATGCACACATCTTTGGAAGCTGTCTGCTGTCCCTGTAACCTGGCAGTCTCACTTGTTGCAAGATATACTCAGCATACTCCCTCAGCACATGTCCAAACCAACATAATCATGCTGCAAGTCTAGCACTGTCCCCAAGCCATCCAACCTGGGGTGACCCACTAACACATATGTCCCTAATCCTATCCCCCTTGTCACACACAGTGCAAATCTGAACATCACAAACTCTGCTGTTCCCAGCCCTGAATTCTGCTTGTTTTTACAGTCCCACTGTCTGCAACTAGTATAATGTAGAGTCACACTACCCTTTTGTAGACTTTCCATATCACTCTTAATAGTACTTGTCTGGCACAAATAACTCCTGACTCCCCTTCCCCCTACTCACTTGGACACCACTGCTCCACACTACACATGACTCTGAACTAGCGTTCCCAAGTAGTTAAACCTATCCACCTTCCAAACTGTACACCATGCATTGTCACCATTCCTCTATCCCCCACCCCATTCATACACATGTATCCTTTCTAAGTCCTGCTGACAGTCAGTCCTCCCCACTCTACAGCATACCCTCACCTTACCAGGGTCTCCACAACCTGTCCTCTAATCTCGCTACAGACCACAATGTTATCTGCAAACTGCATAATCAACAGGGGCCCTTGTCTGATCATGTCTGTCAACCTGTCCCTCACCACTGCAAATATGAAAGGACACACAGCTGATCCCTGATGTATTCCCACCTCCACCTTAAATGCACGTGTCATGTCCAAAACCAGAAATTACTGCTGTCACACTAGCCTTCTACATATCCTGTGGTGTCTGACAGACTCCTCTGGCAGTCCTAACCTCCACATACAATACCACAACTACTCTCCAGGCAACATGTCATATGCTGTCTGTAGGTGCACAAAGACACAATACAGCTGCATCTCAGCCTCAGTGCAGAGCTCCATCAACACTTGTGGATCAACATTTGCATCAGTAATGCTCTTAGCTGGCATCAAACCATACTGCAAATCATCAATCATTACCATGTTCTCAACCTAGCTGCCACCACCCTTTACCATTACCTCATCCTGTGACCGATCAATGTTATCCCTCACTTCTTACTACAGCTCTGCAGACCACCCTTGTTCAGATAAGAAGAACCTATACATATTCACCAACATCGCACACATCCTCTCACTTTCCGAGATTACAGTAAACAATCCAGTTAAAAATTCCACTGCCAGGTCTCAGAAACACCTCCAGGCATCCACAGGTATGTCACCTGGAACAACAGCCTTTCCACTGTTAAACCCCCTCATAGCTATCCTTACATTCTCCTTGATAATCTGTTGCACCTCCTGATTAACCATACCCACCTCAGCCAAGCTACTCTCCCTTCCCCAGCTTCCTCATGGAACAGGCCATCAAAGTGATGTTTCCATATGTTCTAAACACACTCCTAGCTTGTATGTTCCACCCATATTCCTTTATCACCCTTTTGTTCTGCACATCCTTTCTAGCTATGTGCCTTTGACTAGCCAATAGGTACAGGCCCTATACACCATCCGTGCTGTCCAACATTACATACAATCATCAGACTCCACATCTGTATGTCAGACTCCACATCCATAGCCATGTCCAACATTGTGTTTGCCATGCTCCCCATCTCTTTATACTCATATCTACCCTCTACATCTGTCTGTCAATCCCACTTATCCTTTGCCAATACCTTTCTCTGCATACTCCCCTGTAATTCTTCATTCCACCACCATGTGTCTAAGTGCAGTCACCATCTGGGCAGCATGTCATCCTCTGTCTGATTGAGTATAGTAGGTCACAGGTGCATTAATGTAATGCTGAGTATAAGTACAAATTGGACACATCCACTGAGGGAAATTGGAAGGCCATCCCCACATATGTCTGCAGGCTCACAGGCAACTATCCAGCCCACCCTGTAAAGGAGGTCAGCCACAGCACATACACCCCATAGCTAAAGCCGACCTGTTTCAGACATGTTTAGGACAAACATCACCCCCCTGGCTCACCATCAGTATAGGTGGATACGCACCCCTACCCTCACCAGGAATCAGGTGCAAACTGCCTACTTAAACATAATGCTATGCATTTCCATACAATGCTGCTAGGTACAGGAGTATGATTTGATGTATTGTTGTGGCTACCGATACTCATTATTTGTGAGCTGCTCCTGTAAAGGACTATGGACAATGTCTGATGTCCTGTGATGTGTTTTTCCCTGTTTATGTCATTCAGGTGTTATGCAGAGGCTTCCAGCCTATGATGTCCAGGAGACAGCAGCCATAACTGAGGCAAGCCTAGAACATTACAACATGCTCTTCAGTCGGGATCGCCAACATCACCAGGAGAGGACAGCCCTCCGGGAAAACATCACACAGACAGTAAACATCTTGGGGAACCATGGCCGCATGCACGAACAGGTCAGGCACAGAGCAACTGATCTGATTCAGTGTGCACAGCGACGGGCTGCTGCAGTTGTGAGGGACAATTCCACTACTGGTGGGGGGCCAGCCAGAGAGGCCCCACTTACAGCAATGGAGGAGCTCCTTGCCAAACTTGGGGTGGCCCACAGAGAACAAGCAGTACAAGATGTAGCTGTCGTGGAGGTGGGTGCCACCCAGGAAACCATCGAGGAGCATCCAGGTAAGGCATAAGTCCACATCAGTGTACTGAGGTTACATTCTGACTATGTATTAACAGCCTTTATATGCATATGTCATTGCAAAATAGAGTACTGGGTGGGGTTTAGTAATACACACATGTGCCCATTTTAGGTGAAGAATAGCAAATAGTTTAATATCATAGTGTATACTGTACCTGTGAATACATGCAGCACTGCTCCTAGACCAATGGCTATTGTGAAGCTGCTGAACAATACATCTCCCTCACAGTACCTAGGTACCTCTCATGAGACCAGTAAGTATGAGACCTTTCTGTTGTGGCTTACCAGTACCCCAGGCATTTTAAGGTCATGAATGTGGCCATGCACTGAACTGTTATAGTCAGCAGGTTGCATGTATTTGCAAGATCACCTGTGGTGGGGTTCACTGCATGATATCACAGAAGCCTATTTGCATGAGATGTCACATATCAGTAGCATAACTCAAAAGCCTGTTATTGCAAGACATCTGGATAATGATTGCCAAAATGCAGGGACAGAGTGCCAATAGTAGGGACATGTTGTATACAGTACTGTGATACAGTGAATATAAAAGGTGTACACACATGTCAAAATGCCAGGTATTTGTGAGACATGAAAATGTGAGCACATTACACAAGACCAAAGCCATGCAACCTGTCATGTGACCTATAATCTGTACAATACAAATGTGAAAGTGGTAACAGTCCAAGAAGCTAGATGCATATGTGCGGACAGAAGGAAGCTCATACCAGGGTATATCAGTGTGCGATGCAACCACAGCAGTTGATCATATTGGGTACACACCTGCCATCAATCACGGACTCCTGGAGTGCTTGCAAATAACAATCAGCTCACATACCAAGATTATCCCAACACAGACCCACAGTTGCCTGCTACAGCAAAAGCCATGGTTTACATGCAGCCTAACATGCTTCAAAGGGATTGAATGCTATGGACACATACACACAGCATTGCATATGCCATGGAACACAGTGCAGATAGTCATCAAAAGGTGTAGAAGAGATGGTGCAACAGTGACATTTTGAAGAAGTCGACATCCCTACACATATGTTGAGAAAATCATCCCAGAAATGTCCATGGAGGCTGCCAGGAGCCATACAGCAACAGTGAAGGAGTATCAGACATCTCTGGCAAGTACTGGGTGTGCACTACATGTGACAACAATCTTCCATGGAGTCCACATGTCTTGGGTATAGGGTGTGTTTTGACAATGGCAGCTGTTCCTCACAACACACAGCATCCAGTGCTGGGTAACGTCTGGACAACAATAAATCAGCTTTTCAAAATGCATGTGTGGAAATGTGTGGAGGTGTTATGAGACCAGGGTTGAACTCTCTTTGTCTACAATTTGGTCATGTTAGTTTGGCACAGTAACAGCACTGCACAACAGCAGAACAGCACTACCCAGACAGTGAAGCAGGGTGATGGCAGTGTCCTGCTTTGGGTTTGCTGTCCACCAGCTTGAACTGGGGCTGTAACCAATTCAGATTGTATTATGACCACTTCCAAACACTAGTCTCTTGTGGCTATGATTTGTCTGGTGTCTGCCACATAGCTGTGGATGGGGAGATATCCCAACATTGCACACAATGGGCCACACCCTACATCCAAATGAACAAAAGGATGGAGTCACAAGAACACAATCAACAGCCAACTGTGGCCAAGCCTGAGGCCACACCTACATACAAAACACAGTCTGTGTGTTGACCTGACAAGTGTTGTGCACAGGGGATGGCCTTGCAATTGGACAAATTTGGAAGTGCTTGGCAAGGGAGAGTTTGCAAACATTGCCATGTCAAGATGTGCCATGCTGAGAAACACCTCCCCAAGAGGACTGAATGTTGTAATGCTTTACCAAAGTATTGGTTTACGGGTGTGCAACTTCTACAAGCCAGCTATTGTAATACTAACATGTATGATATGCCACCTCTACCTGATGTGTATGTTTCTCATGCAGAGTGCACAGGTTACATGTTATACGAAATGGTGGAAATCTCATGGCAATATTAATGTGGTTTCATGTGATAGGTCACAAAACCCTTGCATGCTAAGAGTGATGTGTACACTTACTATATCCACTGTAAGTTTGTGAAGTTGTCTGAGGAAATGCCCTTGTTTTCACATACATGTATTGCAGGTTACAACAACTGGAAATCACAGTATGACATTAAAAGTAGGGTCACCGATCCACTGGTCAAACCAGTAATGTACCAAACCGACATAGGAGGTAGGTGCAGCAGACAGGGAGTATGACCCACATATTGACATAGTTCTGAAAACTCTGTACAGTTTGTAGGTATGTTCCCTAGGTTTTGCCACAGTGCTATACTGGTTAACAGCACTGATGTCTACATGGATTTAGTGTGTTCTAGGTGAAGGCTCAACACGTACTAAAGACACTCACACATCCCAGTGGTATAAAGTAGTAGTAAAACTAAGTTGAAAGGTATGCACTGCATGATGTTGAGGGCCTGTCTAGAGTGTGTCTATTGTGATCTGCGTGTGTCTCATGACTGTCACCCTCTGCCTAATATGAGATCTGTGTAATGCCTGTGAGACACCTTGTGTGAGTGAGTGTGTGTATATGATAGCAAACCATATAATGATGTTAGTAATATACATATCCTGTCTTTTCCTCACAGGTGGGCATGGTGGTCCCAGTCCCTCCTGCTATACAAGTGATGTTAGCTTGTTTGGCAACTCTGACCATGATGACAACCATAGTGGGGCACAGGTGGGGTTGTCATGGGCTGCAGCTCTGTCACCAGTTGGCATTCCACTTTTGTCAACCCCATCTCCGTACACAGTCACAATCTCCACACATTCCCCATCACCAGTGGACACAAATGAAGGACAGCTGGGTTCAGGCACAGGACAGGCAAGTGTGGAGACTATGGGAAGTGAGCAGCCAGCCACTAGCCATAGCTAGACTGCTGGCAAGGTCATACACAGGCAGATGGGCAGGGGTGGTCAAAGGAGGATTGCTGCCTGTCCAGCCCATGTAGCAAGTGCCAATGCGGCAGTTACCAGGTGCATGTTTTGGGCTGTAATGGATGTGCAGGCATGTAATCAACGTAACACCAGACAACTGCACAGTGTTGTGGCAAAACATCTCCCTGGTGTTCATGGCTGTCTCCAGGACCTTGTTGCAGCCAGGTGTGAGGTCAATGAGATCATGGATAGAAGGTTGGGTGAGATCGAGGCACTCATCGGCCATGGAATATCTGTGCTTGAACGTTTGGCAGGGTAGAGGCAGCAGCCACGTGAATGTACCTCAGCACCACAATCAGCTGGGGGTCCATGTGGCTGTGCACCATCATGCACCCATAGTGGCAGTGACATTGGCAGTAATGAGGGGAGTGTGTTGTCCATGCCATGACATAGCAGGCCATGGGCACGTGGTCCTGCCCGGTCCCAACAGGGTTGCAGTTCCAGCAGACATCAGTCACCATCGGGGAGTAGTACTGCCTTGGGCCTGTTGGTGCCAGTCAGACCTGTGGCAGGTCCAGTTCCCATGTCCGTGGCCAGAGATGGTGAACTGTACAACCTGCGATGTATGGCCCACAGCTGTCCACAAAACATCAGTGTAGGACTGCCACATGGTGTGACTGTGTTCAGGCAGACACACACACACATATCACAATCAGGAAAGAGGTCACCTCCACACACATGCACCAAGCATGCACAGGTCATATCATTCCCACACCCCAAACAAACAAACACCCATAATGTCAGCCAAATGGCATAGCCTAGGCCTCTGGCAAACCCACAAAACACCCTGTACATATGATGAAACCTGTGCCAGATCCCTGCCATCCAAACCATTGATGCAGAGACATGCAAATATGGGTCTGATGCACAGGGTGAATAGGGTCTATATCAGAATATCGAAGTTTTAAAACTTTGAATGTTCTAATATCAACCCATTTTAATCAAACGCTAAAAATAGCGAAGCTGCAGAACACCGAATTCTTTCCTAGGGAAAGAATTTGGTTGGCCTGTTGTGTGGCTTCGCTATTTTCAGCTCTGTGGTGGAGATTTACAGGTCAGGTTCAGGTAAGTGTTTGATTGTGTGGTTGTTAGGATTAGGGCGTGGGTTAGGTGAGTTAGGGTTAGGGAGCGGGTTAGGTGAATTAGGTTTAGGGGTGGGTTAAGTGAGTTAGGGTTAGGGCGCACGTTAGGTGAGTGTGCGATAGTGACGGACCTTAGGCTTAGGGTTTAGTTTAAGGTAAGTGGATAGATAGTAGTGTATGTATAGTTTAGTGTAGGGTTAGTTGTAGGATTATAAGTGTATGTGTGTGTATTGATGTTTTTTAGGTGTGCTTGTGTTGTATGTGTTTCGGAATAGTAAATATTTTCCTTGGGAAAAAAAATGCTGTTCTGAATGTTTGATATTATGTGGTTTAGATATTTTAGGTTCGATGAAATAGCATTTGCTATTTTTATCTTTCGATAACGTGATATAAACGCGGGTGAACATACTAAGTTGTAGCTATGTAATGTGTAAGGTGCTGTCATCTGGCGTGGATAAGGGGTACACCTCAGAGTGTGTGTACAGTTTTAGCCATTGTGCATTCTTGCCGTTAGTAATGCTCAGTGAATGTATTCTCACATCCTGTATTCTGTTTGTGTTCTAGGTGTCTGTGTGTCACCAAAATGTGGGCCTGCAGGAAGTCCAAGGGTATGGCACTGTGATAACACATCAGTCATGTCATAGGCAAGGTACAGCTCTATCTGCTCAGATTTCCAAGGTCTTTGTAACAGTGGGGTTGGGAGGGTGGCCTAATGGTTAAGGTGTTTGCCTTACAAACACAAGATGCAGGGTTTGAATCTCACAAGGGATAATTGGCTAGGCTTAAAATGGCTTGCAAAGGCAGCTAGCTTAGTACTAATCTATGAACCTATCTATCTATGAACCTATGAATGCATATGCCTCACAGCTTATAGTGCCAAGTCTTGTATATAGGTATGTGGTGATTGACATATTCTGTTGTAGAGTGGAGAATGGTCAGTGTAGTGGGTTGAACACACCTACATTTGCTGATAACCACACCCCTAGGGGATATTGCATCAAACAAACACACAGAAATTACTGTTCACACACACACACACACACACACACACACACACACACACACACACACACACACACACACACATGCACGCACACACACAATTGCCAGTACTGAGATCCATAGGTTCATAGATTCCTATGTGTGGTTGGCGTGAATAGTCATGAAGGCTGTACAACTGCTTATAAGTGCCTTAATCACTATATATAAAGAACAAAAGGGTGCCCAATAACTGGTTCTGGTATTGCTGTTTTGTCATATAGCTACAGATGTTGTTTGCCTATATATTTATATATATATATATATATATATATATATATATATATATATATAAATATATATATATATATATATATATATATATATATATATATATATATATATATATATATATATATATATATATATATATCCCTGTAGTGCACAGAGAGATAGAGATAACAAATGAAACATAAAATGGAAAAGAGAAGAAAGAAAAAAGGTAAGTGGAACATGTAAGCAAGTAATTGAATGTAGTACTTGGTCTGTAATGATGGGAAATATGATTTGGAGGAATATATGTCCCAACAAGACATGTTGTACTAATGCCCTGCTAAACAGCTGCTATGGCCATAGTATCTGGCTCTCTCTGCAGTGGGAGATATCACAGACATGCTTCTCAACTGTATAGATCTTCACAGAATGTCCACATTTTACCATAATTAATTTTTGTCCGTTCCTTCTGAGATCTGTACTTTTCTGGCAAATAACTGAGGATTGACGTCATCAGTTAATGACAAACACTTGAGTTTAAGACTCCATATCCTTAATAATATTCACTGTAATGTAATGTATCACTCTACGAACTTCCTATGTTTATAACAGGAATATTTAAAGTCTGTCCCTATTCATCCCCCCATCATTTTAGGCTTTATCCAGATGTGATGCTCTGAGAGGTTGTGTGGTGGGATCACAGCTCTGGAGCCTGACTCACCAGGGAAAGGACAGCTCATATATTAGAACCACAGTGGTGTCTGTCAAACAGTTGTTACTGTGCCACTGCTAGGCCAATTAATGGGATGCTTTCCATATCCATGTTACCTGTGATTATGAGTATGACACGTTTGCCTTGTAAAGCTAAGTCACCTATAGAGGCCATGTGCATAGTAAAGTACTGTGGTAGACGTATGTTGAACTGCATGTGATATATTGAATTAATAACATTCAACTGTACAGTGTTCTACTGGACAATAAGCATATTTGTGACTGATATCTGTAGTCACATACACATATACCTGTGTTATGTCAGCTAAACCATTGGCAGGACTGTGAGCAATGACACTGTAACATAATAGCCTACTTGTGACTGTTGGACATCTTCCAGGTTATCACAGTGATGTCAAACCCTACTGTGCAATCAATGTACTAATGTATGTTGCAGCTATATTAATACAGTATCAATACTGATGTCCCCTTTGACACCCATTTATGTGTGCCATTGTTCAGATGTACAGCTGTAACAGGTTGAGAAGTATGATAGAGCAGCAAGACTGTAACTACAGTGTGCCATAATAACATACAACAGAAATCTATACCAGGGATCCCATGAGCACATGTATGTATGCTTATGTTCAGCTGGAAGGTGCAAAACTAAATCACATGGGTTTCAAGCATTCAGGTACATAGGTTGTGCATGTTGCACATGTGTGTAGTATCAGTGTTAATGCATACAACAGACATAAATGTGTACTGCTACTGGTTGTTGCAGTGCCCTGACACTGATATGAGTACTAGAGTAGGCATGATATGCAGCTATTAATTAGAGAAGTGTTCAGCTGTGTTATGATCCTCTGTCCATGCTTACCACTACCAGTTATATCCAAACCTATATACAGTGGATATCACAAGTGTACACACTCCTGTTAGAATGCCAGGTATGTGTGCTGTATGACAATCAGACCACAGAAGATGATTTCATAATGTTTATCATCTTTATTTGAACCCTAGCCTGTATAATTCCATTGAAATACAATCAAATGTGTTTCTAGGAAGGTGACCAACTATTGCCAAGTGAAGATGTGCCATGATGTTAGAGTCTAGACCAAGATGGATGAATGCTGTAACCATCTCAAAAGGTGCTTACACAACATATCAGTTTAAGAATGTGCACACTCATTCAAATGACTTATTGTACTGAGCATTATTTCCATATGTTTTCACAAACCAAACTTTTATGTTTTCAATTAAATTGTACAGGCTATAGGTCACACTACAGTTGGAAATTGTTATGAAATTAGTTATTGTGGTGTCATGTTCCAATTGCACAAATACCAGGCAGTGTATCGGGGTGTGTACCCTTTATATCCACTGTAGCTATATGGACACAGCAGTACCTGACCTGTATATCCAGCCTCCACCAAGATAGAGTAATCCCCTTTGGTGGACAGCAGCAATACACAAACCACATAATAGGTTGCTACACTGGCTGTACAGAGACACATAGGCGCAGGCAACAACACTGAAGCAAGTCCACCTATATCTGAGCAAGCATGTAAGTTCACAGGTGACTTCCTGTAAGGCTGACTATGACTATGAATTGGGCATATACACACCACCAAGGACAATTGCAACCGTGTCTCCACATATGTTGTAAATCTCAGATGAAACAACACAATTAACCTTGTACTGGGGGTAAAGAACACCTCATACACACATGCCATGGATATAGGCAACCTGTATCACACAGGTTAGGTGGGAACATCACCACCCTGTCCATTCTAGTTGTACAGGGAGATATGCACATCAACCACACTCCTACCCTCAGCAATCATGAGCATGTACATATTGCCTACTGATGGCAACAACAGCATATCTCCATGGGGCATAATAACATCAGCGTCTGCCTCCACCATGAACTCAGGCATGTGCTCAGAGCTCCATCACACACCACAGTCAAACACAGATCTGCCACCATCCACACATCAGCCACATGGAAGAAGCCCACTGTCAACCCTCTACACAGAAATGAATGGAGGATAGAGGATTATGCAATCAAGTGTCCAACATTGGGGGGAATAAGATAGCTCGGGGACAGGTGTGTAATGCAAGCTGCTATAGCCATGATAGCTTGGAGGGATTTGGTGCAGTGTGTATTATTTGCAAGTAATATCCACTGTTGATGTGTATTTTGACAACCGTATGAGATCACGTGACCTTTTTCCTGTTTATGTCTTCCAGGTAACATGCAGGGCGCTTGCCTACCAGCATTCAGTGTTGGGGAAACAGACATCGCCTAATATGTGATTGAACATTATGCCCTGTCATTTGGACGGAGAGCAGAAGATGTGCAGGAGAGGAATGCCCTGTGGAACAGAGTGGTCCACAGGGTAAATGATGCTGGCCTGCACAGCGGAACATATGAGCATGTGCAGCATCGGGCCAACAACCTCAAATGCCATGCCCGTCAATAAGCTGCTGCTGTAGCGAGGGACCGGCTAGCCATCCAGCCCCCACTGACACCCACCAAGGAGCTCCACACCACCTTGGGCCACACACCAAACTCACAAGCCATGATGCTGAGGGAAGCATTGTGGAGGTGGGCTGCACACACACTGGATGAGGAGCATGCAGGTAAGGGCCCAGTGGGGATTGACAATCAGACATGCATGTGTCTGTATTGTATCTACATGCATGTGTCAGATCCGATTGCAGTTGTGGATGGGGTTTTATAATGCACAGAGGTGGACATCTATGGTGAGGACAGGACTTGTTGTGCATGTTCACTTGTGCTGGGGCTAGCTATTGCATCACAGTGGTCACCACTGGGGTCCATCTGACATGAATTCAACATTCCTGCAGCATACCTCATAACTTGTCAGTGCCAAGACGTCTGGACGGAGGCCAGCAAATTGTACTGGACAAACGGCGTAAGGTAGGGTCATGCGTGACACATTACTGGTATACAGTGGATATAAATTGTGTACACACCCCTCTTAAGATGCAAGGTGTTCCAGTTACATACTAATTAGGACCACAACATGACAGTCCACACCTCTTACAGCCTTTAATGTGACCCATAACAGGTACAGTTCACTTGTAAAACTAAGCATCTGGACTTGTGTATTGCACCTACAAGACTGGCCACCTGTGAGGGTGGCAGACGTCCTGTCAGCATGATGTTTCAGTCAGGCATGATACCTTATTCTGCCATATGTGTCAATACACTCACTGTGGCTTATTTGGCTATAATATCACATACATGGGCATTGTTAAGGCACACAGACCACTTCTGAACATGTATAGGTTTCAAATATATGAATATTCCAGACACATCTGTACAGAAGACTGTACAATGGTTTAACCTGGTGCATGTGAGGCAGATGCTGTTACCAACTATATAAAGTAATGGCAGCAGGAGGTGGTCACCAGCCGTGTGTGGTATACACATCAAAATGGTATAAGCCATAAAAGATATGATTCTCTCACAGACACACACACACACACACACACACACACACACACACACACACACACACACACACACACTTGCCAGTATTGGGATGAGATCTCCTGTCTATCTAAGTATTCTTAGTATAGTGCTATACAGTTATCAGCCGTGCCACAAAGCTTATACATTTCCACTTCTTCCAAAGGTACTTCTAAGGTGCATGACATCAATGGGTCTACTAAACTGAAATGAAGTGAAGGGAAGTGTAAAGGGTAGTACACAGGTTAGAAATGATATGAGGCAGACAGTATATGATTCACACACACACACACACACACACACACACACACACGTGCACACACACACACACACACACACACACACACACACACACACACACACACACACACACACACACACACACACACACACACACACACACACACACACACACACACACACACACACACACACACACACTTGCCAGTATTGGAATTAGAACTTCTGCCTATTTAGGTATTCCTACTATAGTGCTATGCAGTTATCAGATTCGCCACAGAGCTTATACATGTTTGTTTTTTTGAAAGGTACTTCTATGGTTGATGACATCAACAGGTCTACTAAATTGGAGTGCAGGGGAGTGTAAAGGGTAGTACACAGGTCAAAACTGGTATGAACCAAACAGTACATGATTCACACACACATACATACCAGTATTGGGATTAGAACTCCTGCCTATTTAGATATGTCTGCTATAGTGTTAGGTAATTACTACACATGCTACAGAGCTTACTAAACTTTCACATGACCAAAGCTGCTGATAACTGCACAGCTGTGGTAAAGTGTTACAGGTGGCAGACAATCTGCCTCCTGTTCCACACGTACATCATACTAGTTCTTTCCATCTTGCACTTCAACTAGCATTATGACTTGGCACTTCACCAGGTTATTGTATGAAGAAGTGTGGCATACCTGGGAGCCGTCAACAGTACTCCTTCATCACATATGTAGCCCCAGTACTTACTAGTTATGTACACCCCTCCTGGCATGTTTGAAGGGTGGTTATCTGTGCTTTCATGCATTAACCTAGTGCATTTGTGCATTATGGGGCATTGTTGCAATTGCCTCATGTACACAGACAACCCTCCCCTCTAAACTCCAAACACTCAGACCTGTGAGGGTTACCCATATATCACCCAATGTGGACATATGCACTCCCCAGCAAAGACTACACTAGCTGGTCAAGATGATAACATCAACACCTACACCACACCATGTGGAACATGTAGCACACCATGACACCCACTTTGACAGCCATGACATATAGTGAAAAGCCACATACCCACCTTCCCAGAGGCACTCATTGGACATTTACACAAACAGCACAGACCAGCAAGGCAGACACTTACTCAGGCACTGTGACATGGCACATGTCAAGGGACACATATTTAACCTACACAGTGTGCCCCCCAACCTAAGCTCCTAAGGCTAACCACCTTGCACAATACAGTGATTATGGGTAACTCAATACTGAGGCACACATATCTCACTCAATAAGTTGAATATGGAGCAGGTAACAGCCAAATATCTATCACATGCCAGCATCCAACACATGACACAGCCAGGCATGGCACTCCACAACAACTACGAGTATCACTCTGTATCCACGTGGGTGTGAATGACTTGGGACACACCTCCCTAGACTACATGACAGGAGACATGGTTGAACTCTCTGATTATGTGGCCCAGTCCAGGCAGGTGTGACAGTAGTCCTGGGCAGTGTACCATTGTCACCCAGAATGATGCTGCGGTACTCTCAACAGATGATTTACTGCAAAATTGGCTTATGTGTTATGTGTCATTCTCAGGGGATCCAGAACCTCTCTGCTTGGGATAACATGATTGACAGAACCCAATTACTGGCCATGGATGTCCTACATCTGTCACCACAGGGTTGCCAGGTACTGGCTAAGTGTCTTGCCACCCCTATGGTGCGTTATTAGGCAGTGTTCCTAATGTTATTGCCACCATAACAGCTACACATGTATGTAATCTGAGGGTCATGCTGCTCAGCAGTGGACATCTAACTGTCAGGATGCAGTCACTCATATCAGTCGTTGGAGTGGAGGACACATGTCTGCTGTAATGGAGAGGTGGTTTACAGCAGCAGACCTGCAGTATCAGGCTATGACGCATTCCACAGCTGTCAGTCCCCAAACATGGACTACACTACACCTCCATATTCATTATGGATAGGAACACCTACAGACTAGTATCCCATCATAATGCATTGGAGATACTTTCAGTACAACTGTCTTGGGTAATAGTGCAATCCAGACCATAGCCTGCTATGGGTCCACATCTATGTCCCTAGACAGTCAATGCACATTCCTCAACACCCTGCCATCTATGATGGTCTAACGCAACACTGACATAGTATGAATCTTCAACTACCCCTCCATCACCTGGGGAATGTAGCCAAGCACCGGTACAGTGGCCCAACACTTCTTCAATTCATCATTTCCATTGCCCTAGACAAGCTCGTACTGATGCCTGGTAGAGGATGCAACAACCTTGACCTGTGTTGACCACTTAATTATGGGACTGTTGCTTATCCACAGATGTCAATCCCTGCATGGTGAGATTCACATAGGCTGTAATCAACATGGAACTCAACATGTCAGCCACACCTCCACAAAGATAACCACTTGGCAAAACCTCTGGAAAGCTGACTTTGCAGCCATAAAAACAGGAGTGGATATCTTCACTGCACCCATGGCAATGGGAAATAGCTGTATGACTGTGGAATCATCTACACAGGCACTGTACAAACAGGTACATGAATGCATGGTACTAGCCAGAGCCAACAGAACCCAGACACTGTCCTCCAAACACTGGAAGAAAATGTGATGGTCCCCTGCCATTACTAAAGTGTACATCAGAAAGAGAACATTGTTGCAGGGAAAGAAGGTGTCCCAAGACTGTTAAACTCCCATATTAGTATCAAACACAAATTTGGATCCCTCATGGAATCCCCAGCAGGCATCTCTGGCAGAGATGCTGCAGACACTGATGACAGTCACAACAGCCTTTGATAGTTACATCAACAACCTCCACAGCATTAAACACAAGTTCTGCGAGTTACTGCACAATGCTAATACCTATCTTGAGTCAACAGATATTGGCCACAGTCTTGGAAACACATTCAGTGTAAGCTTTACCCCCTTCTCCTCCCACAAGTGAAGTGCTGAGTGAATGTGTTCTCACATGCTGTATCCCATTTCCATTCTAGACATCTGTGTCACCAGGATGTGGCCCTGCAGCAAGACCACAGGGTATGGCAGTGTCGTAACACATCCACCATGTCATAGGCAGGGTACAGTATGTGCCTCACAGATTATAGGGCTGAGGGTTGTACATAGGTGTATGTTGATTTACAACATCTGTTGTAGAATGGAGAATGGTACATGTTCTGGTTTGGACACACCTCCAGTTGCTAATAACCACAGCAACAGGTGATATTCATCAACAAAACACACTGGGATTACTGCTCACACACACACACACACACACACACACACACACACACACACACACACACACACACACACACACACTTGCCAGTACTGGGATCCATAGGTTCATTGCTTCATATGTGTGTAGTAGATGAATGGGCCTGAAAGCTCTACAAGGCTAGCCCAAGGGAATACCCTGGCATCAGGCCACATGAAAATAGTCCCCACTGTGGCTCAGGTGTATAGTCACTGGACTATTCCCCATCCACTCATCCAGATTTCTATTGTCAGTGGTCAGAGATGTGCACTGCTTCCCATGTATATGATTTATATTCCATAACATGGACAATATCGGGGTTGTTCACATGTCCCAAATGCATGTTCTTTGAAGTGTGCTTGAGGTCTCTGGGGCATGTTGTTTGGACAGATTGGTATCTTCTGATGTAGCATTCCTGACCTGGTTTGGTGAGCCCTGGCTATGTAACTGAGGTAGTGATTGCACCTACACTGACAGTATGATGCAGGTATTCATTGGAGTTATTGGCATCTGTCCATACAGGGCATGTGTATAAGGCATGGTATTCCCTTTGTGGGGTACATTTGCAGACTCTATAGTTGTTGCAGATGTCCAGTGGAGAACATGGCAAAAGGGCCACAGTACACATTGGTTTGGCTACTGAGGGGATGGAACAGGATGTAATTTCCTTTTACTTCCTGGATAACACACAGTCAGGAGATGTAACACATCAAAGTATTTTCTGATGTCAGTGGCACTGTTGTGGTCAACAGGCATGTAGTCCACTGCAATCACACTACGGGTACTATCTGTGAGGCAATATGCAGGGAAACTACTGATATAGTGGTTGTTGCCTAGCCAAGTGTGTTTGTGTATGATTCATGGGTGGAGAGTGGTCTCTGAGTATTAGAAGGGTTGCCCATATTGTTCACTAATTCATACTGGCATGCAGTCATTGCACATCACACTAGACGTTTAGGGCTGTGGATTGTCTACACCAATCTCTATGGTGTTTGACAACTGTTGGGCTTGTAATGTGGACATTGGGACATATACTAGGTCCTCAACATAATAATGTAGCAAAACCTGCCCCCTAATGGATCTTGTTATTACACAATCACACCTACCCCCACATAGGATACTGATGACAGACACACACACACTTACCAGTACTGAGTTTCTAACCCCTACTTAGCTATGTATTGCTATTTCAGTGTTACTCATTTAATCCACATGCCACGGAGCTTATAGAATAGATGTTGTCCCAAGCTACTTCTGAGATGAGGAACATCACCAGGCCTTGTAAATACTGGCATTGGGTGATGTAGTGGGTGAGAGATTTCACAAAATATTTTACCCTACACACAGATTTACATTTGCCAGGAGTGAGGTTCAAACCTCTATCTAACTATCTTTTTGGACCATTATGGTTACACATTTACCACATGCACCACTGACCTTACATGGCTTAGGGTTGCCAACAGATACATCTAAGGTGAATGATATCTGCAGGACTGCTAATGTGTACTTGGTGTAAATGGGGCCAAAATCCTTTAGGTGCAGACATATATACACACACAAACACTTGCCAGGAATGAGATTCAACCCCCTACCTATATAGTTATTGCTATTACATTGTTCTGCATTTATCTCACATGCCACAGAGCTTACATGCTGGAGAGCTGTGCAAAGGTATCTTTGAAGGTGAGTGACATGAGCAGCAGTGCTAAAGGAGGGGTAAGGGAAGTGTTTTAAATGTGAATGACCACAATATCAGGTCTCTAGAAGTATACACACTCTCTCTCACACAAACACTAACATTTACCAGGATCAGTATTGGAACTCCTACCCAACTAGTTTGCTACACTCTAGTATTACACAGTTATTGCAAGTGCCATGGAACTTATATGCTGGAGAGCTGTCCAAAGGTATCTATGAAGGTGAGTGACATCAGCAACAGTGCTGACAGAGGGGTAAAGGAAGTTTAGTGAGTGTGAATGGCCTCAACCACAGTCATCTAGAAAACACACACACATTCACACACAACTTTACATTTGACAGGACTGAAATTACAACTGCTACATGGATACCTATTTGTACTATAGTGTTACACAATTATCACAAGCACCACTGAGACTATAGGGCTGAGGGCTAATGAAATGTATTTCTACAGTGAATCACATCAGCACATCATGTGATATAGGCCAATGGGATGTGTAGTGGGTGGGATAGGCCTCATAATGGGCTTTTCTCTGTTGCTGTCTGTCTTTCTCTTCCCCATGTCTGTGTGTGTGCATGTATGTTTGACATATTATATTATGTTGGCCTTAGATATGTGTGAGTATTCCTATCCAGTGTGTGTGTGTGTGTGTGTGTGTGTGTGTGAAGTATCAATGGTGTACAGTTTGGTGTGTGTGCACAGACATCTGTGAATAACTGATATCTGTAGTCAACTGTGTTGTGCGTCATGGGTTTTATTTCTTTAAGTGTAGCGGCATTCCCAGTATGACCTTCAATATTGAGTGTATGCATCCATTCCATGGAGGGTTGGACTCCAGTTCAAGGTTTTGTGTGCTGCAGCAACACATAGCAAACTGTTTCTCCAGGATATCTGTAGATAGGTTGCCAATATAGAGACACAATAGGCTTAACATATGGGGGATACTGTGACTATTGCTGTCTGTGCTGCTTGTGTGACATGTTTGGTTGTAGCATAGATTTTCTGACATATGTACTATTTTACACTGTGATGTGTCATGTCATCAACTACTGACAGTTATCATTCTTTGCTCAAAGTTATTTACCAGGAAATACAAGATGAATGAAGTTGAGACCAATAGTCTGAGGCATATAGACTACACATTCTGGCACACACCTGCCATTGTGTAGGGGTAGCTACAGACAATAGACTGCTGGTTCTGTGTAAATGGTCCAGCACCTTTTAGTATGCTGGCTGGTGATCCCCTCCTTGTGCTTTTCTCAACTTCACGGAATGGCCATATCCTGCTGAGGACATACCTCTGAGCTGTACAGATACACCCAGGTCATCCAGAGGTAGGACTCATATATCTGGTCAGTTTACCTTCACATTGTGGTTTACAAGCAGTTTTGTGGCTATTCATTCATAGGTTTGCAGTCGGGACTAGTATGGGTGGACATCAGTGTTTCAGACTTCACACACTCCATGACATGCATGCCTCTACATCTCCCCCTCTGTTATTCTCTGCTCCACCTAACATTATGCAAGCAATGTCTCAGAGGTATCCCTATAGTTGGACCTTTATCCCAGTAGTAGTTATTGCCTGATCCACAGTCTTTGCAGTAGGACATGGGGAGGCATGCTATTGGAATTTGTCAACATGGCCTTGCATTTGTTTTCTGTTTACTGTGTTAGGTTGTTACTTGGGACCCCCTGACATTCCGTACATTGGCACTATGTGTGAGGCATTGGCCTTTGCCAGAGGACTGTAGGCCATTTGGGAGTGCTGCAAGCCATCTGTTACTGCATTTCTATATGGGATTGTGGGGGGGGGTGCAGACCTGCAGACTGTAACATTTGAAATGACTGTACTGGTATTTTGGTTACTCTGTTGGCTTCCATGTCATATTGTATTGTGACCTATCATGCAGACAGGAGGCATACCAGTAGAGTACACATGTTAGCTCTTAATGGCATATATTTCAGTTTCAGACTTCTTACACTTCAGAACTAGAATGCAACTGCCAGACCTGTTGTAGTATGTCTGTGTAGGTCTGGTGGGGGGCTGCTCACCATTGCCATCATTTGGGGGCTTTAGCTTTAGCCCAGCCTTTCTTCATGGTCATCTACACCTGTCCTGCTGGGTGAGGCTGGTTGTGGGTATGTGACCCTCATAGGTATCCATGTGTGTGACCTATTGACACTCACAGTTCTTTGGCCCATCACATGTACTTTGGTGGGGATTGTCACCTTGTGTAGTGCTGCCTAGTATGTTGACACCAGTATTTGTTATGAATTTCCTGCTGTCCCATATAGCTGTCTGCTGCTGTTGCATTTAACTACCCAGTTCCCTTGCATGTTTGCATCCATATCATACATGCAAGTATGAGAGCATACTACTCCATTCAGTAATTGATAGGAAGGGTGACTTACCTTGTTGCTGGGCCAGTATTGAGGACAGTGCTGGAGGGCTGACTATGTTGGATGCACATAGTACACTCCCTATACATGGTAAAGCTCAAGTAGTGTAATGTTTGGCATCCCTTTTACTGTATGTGCGAGTTGGATAGAGGTATCAGTCCCTGGGTCCCTACAGTGTCAGTGTGTGTGCTATGCTTTGCCTCTTTGCCAATGCCTGGGCATATTGTCCATGCCTCCTTCTGCCTACAGGGGCAGGGTCAGGATGTTCCTCCTCCGAGTCCCTGTGTACCTGTACTGGCCTTGGCAATGGTGGGGGGCTGTGTGGCCCTGCCTTGTGCTGTTTCTGCTGCAGCTGTTTCCACAGGATCATAATGTGTAGCATAACTCATACTATGAACATTTGTGTACATGTAGCTGGAGAGTACTGCAAGGCTCCACTGGATATGTCAAGGCAGTGGAACCATGACTTGAGCATCAAACACACATGCTCTACAGTGATCCTCGTTTGTGCATGTGCCTCATTATGGTGTTCTTGTTCAGGTGCATGTGCATTTCTGATGGTGTCATCAGCCATGGCTCCAGTGCATAGCCAGCATTCCCCACTAGATGGCCATATGGGATATCCCCCATGGAAAATGCCTGATACAGCTGTGAGCAATGCAAGATGTTGGAGTCGTGATAGCTTCCAGGGCTGCCAGCACACACATTCATGATAATGCCCTGGGCATCACACATGACCTTGCAGTTGATGGAGGGGAAGCCCTTGTGGTTTATGTGGACCCTGCCCCGCTCACCGGGAGGTGCTTTGACATGGATGTGCATGCAGCCTATAACACCAACTACCTCAGGGTATTCTGCTATATGGTGGAAGAGACGCATACGTCTGGTCAGTGCCTCACAGACGGTGGGGAAATATATGTGCTCATTGGCATGTTTTGTCATGGCATCCAGGAACTGGTGCAGCACTGTGGATGCTGATGCCTGTGAGACCCTCATGATATTCCCAGTTGGTCTTTGGAAGGTATCTGTGGCTAGTATTCTTAAGCCTAGACATACCTCGGTATCCACTGGGATGGGTTCCACTCTATTAGTTCTGTGTGTGAGGCATGGCCAGCACTGCTCAACAATTTGCTGTAGAATGTCCTTGTCCACCCTATAGTGCTCTACTATCTCCAGCTTATGTGGGCCCTGGTAGGTTACCCTGGGTCTGTACATTCTTCTCTTCCTCTTCACTGTGGATCAGTTGTCAGCATTCTCCTCCTCACCACCCTCAGTCTCTAGCAGGTATTGATGGAGTAAAGCAGCAGCAGCCTCTAACATTTTTAGATAGTTTTGCCAGTTATACATCCCCTGTCTTTGTACACTTTGGTGTAGAGTTTGTGGACAAAACAGTCTGTAGGGTGTCTGCGTAGTTTATATTAGTGTTCTGGGCTGCTGCATGTGTAATTGGCTGATTCTGATACATTCCACCTGCCAGCTATGCTAGTTCTCCTTGATTGTCTTCTTAGTGCTGTTTCCCCTTCCCATTTCCTCCCTATGTAAGCCTCGAGGTGCACTGTGCACACCTAGTGCTTATACGTAAACAGTGCTGCCATTTCCTTTTATTTATTTATTTTTTTGTTTAAATCCCGGTGCGTGGCATGCACACCTATTTAGGCTATATACACAGTGCTTAGGCAAATCTGACACACACCCTTCCTTAGCTGTGCTTAGCTAAGGGCAAACATGGGCCACAGAGCTCCAATGAGCTTACAACAAGCATGGCACAACCCCTTATGAAGTCATTCAGCTCTTACACTTGCATTGTTGTATTGCTGCACCTACACGGTTAGGTACAAGCTGACACTTTGATGAAATCTGTGATTTAGTATAGCTCCCCTCATTTGCATACACCACTGTGTAGGTCATTAGTTACTGCACTTAAATGGACCCTTTCCCCTTGACAACCAGTGTTCCCTGCTATTGTTTACATTCTACATGTCATTGACTATAATGGCAAAATGCAGACATCTTAAAATTGGCTTTTCTCATTTTTTTTTTTTCCGGCAAGATCCCATTTGTCCTAAGCTTAAACGGCCGAGGTTGGCCAAAAAAAAAAGTTTAATTTAAAAAAAAAATAAACTGTTTTTAATGCAATTGCCTTATATTTGGCCATTAGCATGTGTGTTTGACTGTAATACATGCTTTCCACGAGCTGTCCTGCCTCCGTTTGTTCAGCTCCAGAAATGTATTCAGTTAGTAACTGAACAAATTTCTGCTCTGACACTGTTCCTGCATGGAGACTGGCCAGCTTCGTGGATCGCAAAATCACATAATTTACATGGTTTTTACCAGCAGATGAGGTAATTTGCATCCCGCATGGCTTTCCATGCAGGAACAGTGTAGGGCTGCTCGTGCATGTGAAAACGGCACTTACCTGGATCGCAAAGCGGCCATTTTCCATGCAGGAGTAGCTACACTGTTCCTGCACTGAACTCAGCCGTTCGTGAATCCGGGGTAGAATATTTCATTTTTAATTATGAGAACACAAGCATGGATAACTGATATGCTTGGAATAAGTAATGCAGTAAAACAAAATGGAGTCCCTACTGGATGTAGATAAGTTAAATAAAGTGCGTGCCTCAGGAACCAGTACTTAGAGGATTAGTTGCTGACTGTTTTTAAATATGTCAGATCGGCTTGATTCTTTAAGTCTTGACAACAGTTCATTGATCTATTTTAAGTTTAGCTAACTGACTATTATGTTATGTTATGCCAGAAGCTGGTAATGTTGTTCCATATGACAACTTATCAAAAGTTATATTAACAGTTGAAGCGAAAACAAATTTTGCTTGTTATAATCCACACAAATTGATGAAATATAATATTGCAGTTATTTACCAGTACCTTTTTTACATGTTACTCAAACATGTAAGATTCAGCATGTATAATGTAGAAGCCTTTAGAATGAAAACCAAATAGCCACTGAAAGTGTTACACATTTACTGTAACTACATTGATGAATACTAGGCTAACTACCCAGAAGGGCCATTTTAAGCCTAGACAATAACCTGAGGTTAGAATCAAACCCCACACTTTATGAGGTTAAGACCTTAATCGTAATGCTACTGTAAAGTCACATAGAACTGTATCTAGGTATGACTATATGTAAAGGAACAAAAGTACTAAAGATCTGCATCTTTAATAATCAGCATTTCATGTTGCTTCTACTTTCCTAAACTACTAAATTCACAAATACAGTCGCATGTGTAATGCTCTAGGAGATGTTCTCAGGCCATTGGTGTGTAAATGAACTAATATAACTTAGATGAAGTACTATTATCATAATTCAAAACTGCAATGTCATTTGCAACTGCACAAAACAGAACAGCATTTTTTGCTCCTATCCCTTGATTATTTATCCTTCCTTTCAGACATGTAAATGATTCATTGAAACCCTTCACCTAGAAGTAAGAGCCCTATGGTCTTTTCCTTCTCTAGGAGAGAGTCGAACACTGGAAGAGGTGTCATCATCTGTGGCGATCAGTGTTTCCTCTTACATCTTACCCCAAACTTCATATGCCCATAAATTCTGTCACCTGCTTCTATGAGTGGTGGGCCCCCTCAGAAGGCCCCATCCAACTTGCCTCCAGTGTGATCTCTGGTCTTCACTAAGGACTCAAGCACAGAGTATGCACTGTGAGCATGCATATACAACAATCTGCCTAGAAGTGGAAAGCAGTCACTGTCTCATTACTGCTGTCCCTCAAGTTACCAATTGCTCCATTGCTTAGGCCACTAATCAAACATGGGATGTAGTTGTCTGCCTCACACAGCTATTTCAGACTATGCTACATATGTCAGGAAATCATATCAACATTTCCTATTTTTTTAGTAGTAGGTTACTGCATGTTGTTTTTAACTGTCTTTTTACATTTTTCTGGTTCTCACTTGCAGAATAAGAAGGTCTTAACCATCATTAAAGTCTTACCTACAGACAGAATTAACTGCTAAAGAAAAGCAGTCTACGTCATTTAACAAATTAATGCATTGCTAGCATAATTCAATTAATACTGATTCTTTGTATAGCTTTACTAATAAATATCAGTTCATATTTAGCTCAAATTATAGTACTCCAGAGACTCAAATCATATTTTATTAATTAGTACTAAAGTCAACAACTAAAGAAACAACAAAAATAAAATGGACTGTAAAAAATGTGTATGTGACATCAATCCAGACATAGATTTACTGACTGTTTTCAATAATATATACAACAGGATGACCTCTCAAGAAAAAAAAAAAAAACTGAGGATCATTTTGGATCCCACTCAATGCAAATCTTTTCCCTTTTAATTTTCTTTGTTCTTAAAAACAATACTAGGAACATGATATGATATACAGAAGCAAACTTGTTTTCAAGAACAAAGAAAATTAAAAGGGAAAAGAAATTACATTTTAAAAAAGGGGACTTTGCTTTTCTCATCTCTCATCCCCCTTACCTTATATATTGGAGGAAGCACCCATAAGCAGTATTAGATATATGACAACTTTAGAATAACAACTATAAAGAGTAAAAGTTTCAAGGTGATTTGAGTAGAAATACATTATTTCATTATATTATACTTTTATTCAATATATATTTGTTTTTCCTGCTGTTAATGTCATATATGCAATTGTTATTACTTTAATAAATATGACGAGTGGATTTGTTAGAATATCCATATAGAAATATAGAAAGAATCAATAAAATAATAAACTTACTTCTGAAATTGATAATTTCTTTGTTAGACACATATGAACATTTGCATTAAAATATAGTTTAAAACTTTATTTGTAATTCATATACCATGTCTTCATTTACAACGTCTTCCTTTACATTAGCAGTACAGAAACTCTCCAAGGATACATCCTTGGACCCCTGCTTTTTAACATATTTATTTGCAGACTTTATACTGCCTCCCCCAAAAGCACTATCATCCAATATGCCAATGATGTCACCATTATCTCCTCTTTTGCCATCCCCATTCACCTCTTAACCATCACTCAAACTGCCTTTACCTCTATTAAAACCTGGCTAAATGATTCACAACTACTACTTAACCCAGATAAAACCAAGCTTCTATTGTTCTTTCCAAAGCCTCTCACATATGATTTTAAACTATATTCATGAAACAAAACTCAAATTGAACTAGTAAACCAAGGCAAAGCTACTAGGAATCATGACAGACAAAAGGCTTACCTTTGAACAACACGTACTGACATAATCAAAAAAACATATAACCAACTAGGCAGACTTTACAGACATAAGCAATACATGGACACTTCCAGCAAAATATCCCTTGCCAACACCCTCCTACTTCCGACTTTTCTTCATGCAACCCCCAATCCTTGCTAATTTTCATACAACACTTCTGAACAAGCTTACGTAAAAGAGAGTGTAAGGTTTGCTTTATATATTCCATTTACATATTTTTGCAATGTCATATGCATCCTATTTACATTTTTAAAATGTCTTCATCAGTAATAAAACGCAGTTTCTATACATATTTCTTCTATTCCTATTGTCTTAATTTTCATCTATCCTCCTCAATGTTTCTCCTGCAGCCATTTTCTTATTTCTGCCAATGCATCATTGCCCATTCTGTATTTGTTATACATTAGTCACTCGCATGATCTTTTCCATAAAATTAAGATTGTTAACAGATAATCTTTTATTCCATTTTCAGTTTCCTCCTCCCTTCTGTTTTCATACTTACCATAAAATATAATTTCCATATTCATTTCCTTGAAACCTTTAAATGTTTCCTACAAAGACTTATGGTAATATTCATAGTCCTGTAATTGCAAGGGTAATTGGTGAATGGCTGTGCTACATCCATAGGCGTATCAGCTAAGCATGAAAACCACTGCTGATTATGGTAAAATGAGACTTTGTGAAGAAATGCCCACAATAGAGCCACACATTCTAATCACCATAAAGTGACTTCCGTAATGTTCCGCCATGTGTGGAGGAAGCTGTCAGCATGATGAGACCATTGCGCTTGTCCCTATAAGGAAGATGCACACTTTGCATTATGGTGTGATTTATAAAACACAGTGTGGCTGGAGCTAGTTTGTAAATCAGCCCAAATGTATGCCAGTTTATACCAGCCCTCCATTTTGGGCAATGTAGACCTTGGTCAGGTGCCGTCAGACCATGTAAAGCACAACTGAATGGAATACATGTTGAATAACAAGCATTAACAAAAATGATTTTGAAGTGACAGGGATCACTATAATTCATTGCCTGCAGCTGAGTAGTGTCCTCACTTTATTGGTAAGACATGCAGTTTAATGCTTTATCACTGTCTATGAAGACATGACTGGGAAATGTGGAAAGTGCCATGTTTACATGTATCAGAGTGCTTATTGCTTAACACTGAATGGGTAGGAGCAGGTGAGTTCAAATAATGAATGAAATGCATTATTATACTTACTAGCACACACACTCGCAGTAAACACATACATACATATCTACAACTACTGTAGCAAAGGCCAGCACAACACTAACAGTAGGAAAAGAATAAAGAAAATCACAAATTAGAACTAGTGCTATAAGGTATATGTCTAAGATACAGCTATTCATTGTCCCCATTTACTAAAACTTTAATTGAAGGATGGTAGGTCTCAGTTTGTCACATTTGATTACACTTTACAGCAATGGTGCAACAGCAGGTGACAATGCACAGGAGAAAGTTCAGTGAGGAGAATCGGATCCTTATGGATTCTCTGAGGACATATGGGAAAAACCTTCTTGGAAAAGGAGGGCAAAACATAGAAACATAAGCAAGTGAATAGAGGGACCATAAAATGGCCATCTATATTGTTCCATTGTAATCAAACAGTATACCTGTGTATCTGTTTAATAAAAAATGCTGTCACTAAGATATTCATTAGAATGTCTGCATATGAAAGATACATTTGCACTGACTTTTGCTACAGGTAGGGTATTTACCAGTATTGCTGGATGCTGAAAGATTGGCCTCCAAACTGAATTAGATTTAACCTCTTACAAATGGTGTAATTATTGATTGGGTATAAAGGGTTATCAGTAAGTGTGAAACAGTTGTTACACTGCCTCACTGTGCCAAATGTGAGCAAGATGGGAAAAGATAGGGTTTCAAAAGACTGAGAACCCATAATGCAGAGACTGACAAAAGACTACATAACATCAGTTTACTAGGTATGGCTGCCTTATAAGAAAGCAAGCATGAGTAAACTGGAAAGTGTACAGCCGACATATAACAAGGGCATTCATGGATGTGAAAATTTAAGTTATTACGAAAGACTAAAATATTTAAACTTGCACAGTGTCTCATATAGATATTTAAGAGGAGATCTTATTCAGATATATTGGGCATTTAGAGACAACTGCTTCTGGGAATGTTTGGGTTATCAAAAAGTAATAGAGAATCATCAGATAACCTATGCAGAAGATTCTATAGGAATGAGAAGTGTACTAATTGGTTTTCTGAGAGAGCAGCTGATCCATGGAATAGACTACTAAATTACATTAAAGCAGGCACTAGTTTAGAGAATTTTAAGAACAGTCTGCATACTTATGGAAAGCACTGTTTTGGTATATTGGCATGCTAGAAGGGCAATAATGCTTGTGCTTAAAATATTTATACGTATGCAAGAAACTGATTTTAGAATATCAGACAGTACGATTCTGTTATGTTTGAATCAAACAATGGCTGAAACTGTACACTGCAATAGTATTCTTGAAAAAAAAATGAAAATCACATGCTTAAAGTATATTTGATACATTCAATTGTTTTATGAAAATCAGGATACAAAATTCTGGTGCAATCTTAAATCACTTATTTTTGACTTTAAATGAAATTCCTTATTCTATCATCTAAACATTCTCATGGACTTTTGTAATCATATTTGTCCATAATTAGTATATATATCACAGTTTTCTCTATAGTAAACCATTCTTTACATTTGCACACCGGAGTAATATCTTTTCTAGTTATTCTTTTATTAATGTAGTCTCTGAATTCTTCATTTCTTCCTCAGTAATACACCATTCCATTCAGATCTATATTTAGTCCATAAAATATGACCAATTAAATCATTATGTCATGTCAGCAATTCTCAATATAGATTTAATGAAGGTAAATGCACTACTGGATTTATGAAGCCTAGCCATCAGTCTTTTTTTTTACATTACATTATATTATTCCCCATTAAGATTTATTCTTGAACCCCATTCACATTCAGACTATATTTGTAAAATTCTTTACAAGCCAGGGAAGTGTACACCCTTCCTATGTATCCCAATTTTCATAAAATAATTGATTAAATAAATTAATAAATTCATATTTGTTAACCAGGTGTAGTGCACTCATCAATATTGACTGATTTCAGGATCAGCCTGCATGAAATACAAAGCATTTTACTATCAAAATTGCGAATGGCACTACGTCGACTGTCATATACTCGAACATGGAAGTTCGAAATCGGTAATGTCGAAGACAAAATAATCAATCTAGAAATGGTTTTAACATGAGTCGAGGTAGGGGAGATGTTTGTAGTTCGGAATACTACTGAACACCTACCTCAACCCATGTTAAAACCATTCCTAGATTGATAATTTTGTCTTCGACATTACCGATTTCAGACTTCCATGTTCGAGTATATGACAGTCGACATAGTGCTGTTCGCAATTTTGATAGTAAACCTAGTTAAGACAAGTTATATACAAAACCTGTATATATACATTCTAGAGAACACACAGTGTGTGTAATGTACAATCAAGCAGAGTGTAATATACAATATATACATTAGCTTCTGAAGTAAATCTGAGAGAGAAGCCACTTGGAAAGGAGATAGGAATAGTTTGTTAGGGAAAATGTCTTGTGTTGAAGCAGGAGCTTTGGGGTTTAGAATAAAGTAGTGCTTTATGAGTTACAATCTGAATTTGGAGTAAGTGTTTATTACTTTTAAGTCAGTGGGAAGAGCTTTTCAAAGATTAGGTGTCTGAGAGAAGAATGCATGTGCAATGCTGTGGAGTTGGTCCTAGGGGTGATGAGAGTTAGGGTGGGTTGTGTGTAGTGTCTCAGTTTATATGTTGTGGAGTTGGTCCTAGGGGTGATGAGAGTTAGGGTGGATTGTGTGTACTGTCTCAGTTTATATGCTGTGGAGTTGGTCCTAGGGGTGATGAGAGTTAGAGTGAGTTGTGTGTAGTGTCTCAGTTTATATGCTGTGGAGTTGGTCCTAGGGGTGATGAGAGTTAGGGTGGGTTGTGTGTACTGTCTCAGTTTATATGTTGTGGAGTTGGTCCTAGGGGTTGATGATAGTTAGAGTGGGTTGTGTGTACTGTCTCAGTTTATATGTTGTGGAGTTGGTCCTAGGGGTGATGAGAGTTAGAGTGGGTTGTGTGTAGTGTCTCAGTTTATATGCTGTGGAGTTCGTCCTAGGGGTAATGAGAGTTAGGGTGGGTTGTGTGTAGTGTCTCAGTTTATATGTTGTGGAGTTGGTCCTAGGGGTGATGAGAGTTAGGGTGGGTTGTGTGTACTGTCTCAGTTTATATGTTGTGGAGTTGGTCCTAGGGGTTGATGATAGTTAGAGTGGGTTGTGTGTAGTGTCTCAGTTTATATGTTGTGGAGTTGGTCCTAGGGGTGATGTGAGTTAGGGTGGGTTGTGTGTAGTGTGTCAATTTATATGTTGTGGAGTTGGTCCTAGGGGTGATGAGAGTTAGGGTGGCTTGTGTGTACTGTCTCAGTTTATATGTTGTGGAGTTGGTCCTAGGGGTGATGAGAGTTAGAGTGGGTTGTGTGTAGTGTCTCAGTTTATATGCTGTCGAGTTCGTCCTAGGGGTAATGAGAGTTAGGGTGGGTTGTGTGTAGTGTCTCAGTTTATATGCTGTGGAGCTGGTCCTAGGGGTGATGAGAGTTAGATTGGGTTGTGTGTAGTGTCTCAGTTTATATGTTGTGGAGTTGGTCCTAGGGGTGATGAGAGTTAGGGTGGGTTGTGTGTACTGTCTCAGATTATATGCTGTGGAGTTGGTCCTAGGGGCGATGAGAGTTAGGGTGGGTTGTGTGTACTGTCTCAGTTTATATGCTGTGGAGTTGGTCCTAGGGGTGATGAGAGTTAGAGTGAGTTGTGTGTAGTGTCTCAGTTTATATGTTGTGGAGTTGGTCCTAGGGGTGATGAGAGTTAGGGTGGGTTGTGTGTACTGTCTCAGTTTATATGTTGTGGAGTTGGTCCTAGGGGTGATGAGAGTTAGGGTGGGTTGTGTGTACTGTCTCAGTTTATATGTTGTGGAGTTGGTCCTAGGGGTGATGAGAGTTAGGGTGGGTTGTGTGTACTGTCTCAGTTTATATGTTGTGGAGTTGGTCCTAGGGGTGATGAGAGTTAGAGTGGGTTGTGTGTAGTGTTTCAGTTTATATGTTGTTGAGTTGGTCCTAGGGGTGATGAGAGTTATGGTGGGTTGTGTGTACTGTCTCAGTTTATATGCTGTGGAGTTGGTCCTAGGGGTGATGAGAGTTAGAGTGGGTTGTGTGTAGTGTCTCAGTTTATATGCTGTAGAGTTGGTCCTAGGGGTGATGAGAGTTAGGGAGGGTTGTGTGTAGTGTCTCAGTTTATTTGCTGTGGAGCTGGTCCTAGGGGTGATGAGAGTTAGAGTGGGTTGTGTGTAGTGTCTCAGTTTATATGCTGTAGAGTTGGTCCTAGGGGTGATGAGAGTTAGAGTGGGTTGTGTGTACTGTCTCGGTTTATATAAGGAGACTGGCAGCAAAATAAATAAATGAGGAGTAGTATGTAGAATCAGGATCCAGCAGTATGTTAGATATTTGTTTTATGGGTATCTATCTGGCATTTTCTAAGTAGATATAGTGATGCTCATAGAGAGGTGAGTCTGAAATGAATCAGCAGATGCTGTTAGATATTGTCTGGAGTGTGGTGGTGTTTTTCTTAGCAGAAGCAAAAGCTGGAAGTCTATATTCATTTTGAGAAAGAACTCAATTGCCAATGGCCGCTCAATACGTATTAATATGGAAATTAAACAAATATAGTTTAAACAAGCAATTCTCTTTAACTTTTCAAGAATACCATCTCACTGTCGATTTTCCAGCTCTGATGATCCAAACTTAATATCTAGAATTGTAATATATATTCGAACCTAGTCAATTTATTGCATAATTTATTGTCCACCATATCCATGCCACTTTTTATTCAATGATAGCTTAACATCAGTTAAAGCCTTCTCCAAAACTGGAAATACTCACTTCATCCAAGTTATATCTTTACCACTATATTGATATATATTTTCTTACTTAATCATCTCTTAACTGTGTCTTTCTATGTATGTATAAGAATTGTTTATAATTTTCACTTATACCTCTTCAGTATATTCTATAATCACTTTTGCTTCAAATAATTAAAGGCTTTTTCCACATCACAAATCAATACATTTTCTATACTATTATATCTGCTAAGATAATCTATAATTACCCATAACATGCCCTTAAAATTTTTATTTCTAGTATCAAAAATTACATCATGGAAAACTTTCTATATCACATTACGTAGCCTTATTTTTCATATTTAAAAAAACATCACATAGCCTGTGTTACTCAACATAACTGGTCTGCAATTCATAATACCTTCCAAAACTGCTTTTATTTTTGAAAGGGAGCCTACTCACACTCTTACAATTATGTTCAATTTTAAATTTCTAGTTTTATTTTTTAAATAAAAAAAACAAAAATTTGGTCACATAAATATATTTTTTTAGAATTGAATTATTACATAGGTTTGTCACATGGATTGTTTTTCATAGTTTTTTAAGGAAAGAGATGATATAATTTGTAATTCTGATGAAGTTTTTCAATATAAGGATAGAGTGAAAGTGCTTATCTGTTTAATAAATCTGGCATTTTTTTAAACATAGCATTATGAGTTTGCTTTAAATTTTCCTAATTTAACAATATGTTAAAACAATCCATCTTATGCAAGCCACATGTCTCCTCCTGATTTATCGGGTCCACTAAGAAATCTTGAGATCCCACAGTCTCGACTTTCAATATCCCAAAGCCATAATTTCGAGATTGTGGAATCTTGAAATTGTAAAAAAAAAAAAAAGACAACATTTAAAAATATGTTTTTGCAGGGGGGGGGGGCAAGCCCCCCTGAACCCTCCACATCCACTGCAAATTAAATATATTAACCCCGAGATTGCACTACAGTGAAGAGAATGGTAATGTTCCCATTCTGCACTGTATAACGATCTACATTACCATTGTCTTTGCTGTACAGCTGTCTCAGAATTAATATATTTAGGTTGCAGGGGTTGTGGTGGGCGCAGGAGAGCTTGCCCCCTTGCAAAAACATGTTTTTAAATGTTGTCATTTTTTTTTTTTTTTTTTTTTTTTTTATTTTACAGTTTCGAGATTCCACAATCTCGACCTTATGGTTTTGGGATATTGAATGTTGAGATTGTGAGATCTTGAAATTTAGAAGTGGAGCCGATTTATCATATATCATTGTATATTTCAGTTTAAATATAATCCTCCAGTGAATCCAATTTAAAAAAAAAAATTCACATTGCTAAATGATCTTTATATAATGGTAATGACTTTCTAACATAAAATCTGTTTAGAAAATACGGCATTAAGCTTTTTTAATATGTATTCCTTCTTGGGTTCTATTTTTATTCTCATTATTTCATGCCATAGAACAATATGATCAGTTACTCATACCTCTTTATGACCGTATTGTGTCACTTTTAAGGTATCAGCAGAAATAAGCATGCCTGTCTTTTAGGTATATCCTTTACTAAGACCCAAGCCTAACTTCCATTATGTATGGAAAATACAATCCAATATGATGTATGGAAAATTGATATTGTTTGAAATGTCTGACAAATGCTTATAATTTTCTAAATATCTTTAATATGTCTAACTTTGTTACCCCTGATTTTAACACTACAGTAAAACTTGCTTTTTGTATTCCTTTATGTCCTATAATTATTGTAACTTGTATATGTCATTTGTAAATGCTATTTGTAAACTACCTTGGAGCTTTTCTCCCCGGGTCTCCGCTGAAAACTGGCTTCTTGCCCAGCCAGGCCTACCCAGTTAACAAATGAAATAAATAAATAAAATAAATATTTTGTTTCCCTAAAAATATTTGCAAATTGCAGTTCAACTCACCTATAGCAATGACATTAATGTGAAGAATAACATAAGGTTTAAACTTTCAAATAGTTCCTTCTTTTGTCTCATTCTAATGTTATCATATACCACAATTAAACAAAATATTTAGTCACAGATCATAGCTCTTCCTAAATTAAAAACTGTAATATATAACACTTTATGTGTTTTATATAAAATCACAATCATGCAACATATAGTCCTTTCAAATGTCCATAGTATGGGGCATTTCTCATAATGTTTACATCTGATCTTGATGAGCTTGTGTAAGAGTCTGTATGCCTGGAAGACAACATAGATATTCATTAATCTTTCTAGCAAATGTCACTAATGTCACTTAACGTTCTTCATTACTAATGTGATTCTCTTTCATGGAGTATATAGTGATTATACCCTCAATTTTTGATTAACATAAGTTGCTTCTCCTTACTCATTTTCTAATACTATTATTCTTATTCTTCATACCCCCAAGTCATTTCTTCTCGTCACCCTCATCTATAGACAACATATTACTTTCTAGTACATCCTTTCTGTCATCACTTTTACTCCTCCCCATCATTTGCACTAATATTTTTTGCTCACCCAATTCTTCATATTTTTGTATTTCTTCTGGAACATTACTTACATATTGTTCTACAATATCGTGCTCTATTATTAAAGGACAGTCAAACGAGCAGCAGTTCCTCACTAAAATAATACAGGGTTTCCTAATGCTGAGAGGCAAACTATGCCTAACCTAAAAGGCATTCTCTATTCTAGCCCTAATGGATCTGCTATATATTCACAAAACAAACAGCTCCAGTATTACCTGATCTAAGGATCTAAATGTCATCTACACCATAAACAAAACAAGTAAGAAGGACAAGTTTGTGACTTAGAGATTACCCCCTCTCTGGAGCAGACTCTCCATTCATGTGAAGCACAGCTCTTCCCTAATCCTATGCAATTTGGAGCAATGGATGGGCAATTGCAAATTCATTGCTGGCTTCTCACCTGTATCCATTATACATACAGGCAGCTTAAGCTCTCCTTAAGGACTGATGTTTGGAAAAAAATTGGAGCATGAATGGCTAGGCTTGAAAAGGTACTAAGGCCATTAGCCTAGTAACCTAGTAACCTCCTTTGATCCTGTAATCCAGAATGGCTTGCCTTCTGATGTTTCCTACAAAAATATTTAGAACCTTTACCTGTATTGCAAACATTTGCAACACAGTCATGAATCAAATGTGAAAATGGCATGCAAAAAATATGTTTTCAACTGACAATAATAGTGAACATAAACTTTATTTCCATTTTAGTTATACAACTGGATATATGGATAATTTTCCAACAAACATTTTTACTTTAATCACATTTCCCAAGAACCACTCCATAATTTGCTGCCATCATACAGCTTATTGATTTCCAAAGGTTTAGGTCAGGTGTTACTAAAAATATATACAAGTCATTACAGTAAATGTCTGGAGTATGAAATTGTTCAAGAATTAATTTTTTTCATGATGTAAATTTAAACCTTTAAATACTAAAACTGCCTATTTTTTACATAAAGATTTTCTATCACATGCCTCATAGTCTTTTTCTACTGCTGCATAATATTCCTACCTACGTTGGAGTCTACGGCTGAGTTATACCACTGGGTACTCTTCTCTCCTCTGAGGAAACATGGCTGAGTACAGCCCCCACCCCATGGTTCAAAGCATCCACCTGCACAACAAATTCTTTGCTGTAATCTGGACTGGCTTACTTACATAGGGATCATCCCAAAACCCCTTTAAGCTTTTGGAATGCCTGCTCACAGGCTGGAGTCCACACTATTTTGACTGGCCTGTTTTTTTCTTTTCAGGTCTGTGAGGGGAGCAGTTATTGTACTATAATTAGGGACAAACTTTCTATAGTACCCCCACTGTCTACAAGAATACCCTCACCTGCTTTTTTAGTAACAGGGGCAGGCCAAGCCTGAATGGCTTCCACTTTGTCAGGTTCTGGCCTGATCTTAGCACTCCTCACTTTATGTCCCAGGTAGGAGATCTCTGGCATAACCACCTAACACTTACAGGGCTTAATTGTCACCCCTGCCCTTTGCAGTCTGCCAAGGACCTCCCTGAAATGCTGAAGGTGCTCATGCCAGGAATGACTGTAAATGGCAGTATCATCCAGGTAAGCAATGGCATAATCTCCTGCTCCTGCTAGGATATGCTCTGCTAACCTCTGGAAGGTCACTGGGCCATTCTTTCATCCCAAAAGGGCATGTTTGTGAACTCATTACTCCAAAAGGAATCACAAAGGCTGACCTCTCTCTCTCTCTCTAACCATGGGAGTCAAGGGCACCTGCCACTAGCCCATTGTCAGATCAATAGTGGTCAGATACTTAGCTCCACCCATGCGTGGTTTCCAGCTCTGAAATTGTAATTTTATTGGCCATTTGGGGCTGATTTCTATCCCTTTCAACTTCCTTGCTTAAAAACATATGTGTGCGTGTGTTTGACATTGTTTTAGATCAGCAGATCATGTTTGGGCATCCTGCAGACTACTACAGCACCAGAAATGAGAAAGAGAGACTTTTTGTGCTAACTGCAAGTACTTTTGGCTTAAATTGCTTGATTTTTGCTGATTGTGGCTGTTTTTGTTAACTGCACTTCTCAGAAAGCTTTTAAAATAGAATATCTACTTATTCCACTGTATTTCTGACTCTTAAATAATTTTTCAGTTGTGCACTTGCCTTGTTTTATTTTAAAAAGTTTAAATTGCTAATTTTGTAAAGTTTTAAATTGCAGTTACATTTTAGGGCTACACAGCAAGTGATTTAGCGTTTTCTGTGTTTATTTACTGTATTATTGCATTGTTTAGCCTGTTTTAACCAAAAAAAACAACAAAAAAATACTATCTTGTTTGCTTGTTACCCACCTTTCCAAACTAGTATAGTCCAGATCCCAGGCTTTGCTGGTTTCAGGACGGTAGTGGTGCTGCGTAGCGTTGTCGCCTCACAGCAAGACGTTGTCGCGTTAGATTCTCAGCTAGAGCATCTTCTGTGTGGAGGCATGCGTGAATGGGCGTGCCTTCGTTGAAGGTTGTGCTTCAGGGCTGGTAAATCGGCACGTAAAAATCCACTACCAAACATTAGCGGGCCGGAGTTCCACTGTGGTGACCCCTAACCGGGATAAGCCGAAAGATACAACAAAACGTTTCTGTAGTCAGAGCTATCCAGACCTTGCTGTGGTAGAGGGAAGTCCTACTGCTTACTAGTGGGAGTGGTGAGCATTGTTCTGCCTATCTAATGCTAGAGGAGTAGTTTCCAACTTTGAAATTGTAATTTTAATGGCCATTTAGGGCTGATTTCTATCCATTTCAACTTTCTGGGTTAAAAACGCGAGTTTGCATGCCTTTGAACTTGTTTTAGATCAGCAGATCCTGTTTGGGCATCCTGCAGACTACTACAGCACCAGAAACGAGAAAGAGAGACTTTTTGTGCTAACTGCAAGTACTTTTGGCTTAAATTACTCAATTTTTGCTGATTTTGATCGTTTTTATTAACTACACTTCTCAGAAAGCTTTAAAAGTAGACTAGCTACTTATTCTACTGTATTTCTGCCTCTTAAATCATTTTTCAGTCGTGCACTTGCCTTGTTTTATTTTAAAAAGTTTAAATTACTAATTCTGTAAAGTTTTAAATTGCATTTACTGTTTAGGGCTACACACTCCAAGTGTGTTAGCCTTTTCTGTGCTTATTTACTGTATTATTGCATTGTTTAGCCTGTTTTAACCAAAAAAAAAAAAACAAAAAACAAAATCACCCTTAGAACTAGGTGGTTTCTCAGTAGCAGCACTAAAAACTGAATCCTTGTGACTAGCACTTGCTCTAAAACCTGCTGGAAAGCACTAGGAAGCCTTAAACTGATAAAAGCACTCAACTCTCCTTGTAAATAAGGAGAAATTAATTGTAGGCACTAAACAACCTATAATTGCAAAGTACCCTGCCAAGGTAAGGGAAAACAGCTCTTGTACTTTACAAAAGAAACACCAAACCAGGCATGTCCAGGGGTCAGCTTCCGGTGATTTCTCTTGTCCACCTGGTGTATCTGGGCATACTGGGCAATGCAGCAATTGCCTCATGTACACAGACAACCCTCTCCTCCTACCACCCAACACTACAACCTGGGAGTGATGCATTTTCATAGCCAAACTGGAAGCAAAGCTCTCTCCAGCCAAGATTGTGCTAGACATCAAAAGGAGAAGGTTAACACCTGCACTAGACCTCAAGCAACACATAGCCCTTCAAAACCCACACCACCAACACCCACACATAGTAACACCAAACCCACATATGCGGAGGCCCTTAACATTAACCTGCCCAAGCAATAAGGACCTCTGAAGCTGAAATGCAAACAAACACCACTCAAAACTAAAGTACCACATAGCTCAAAACACCAACAACAGCCCCTAAGGCAAGACAACGTACCCAACACTTTAGTCAAAGGTGACTCCATAGTCAGGCAAACTGATGTCCCACTCACCAGCCTGAACAAGGAGAAAATTAGTCAGCTGCCTGTCGGGTGCCAGGATCTGCCACATAATGCATGCACTCAAGTCACTCCACAACAGGTACAAATATGACTCTGTCATTGTCCATGTTGGAGTGAATGACTTGAGACGTGCCTCCCTGGACTACATGAAAAGAGACATGGAAGAGTTCTCAGATCATGTGGCCCAGGCAAGTATGACTCTAGCCCTGAGTAGCATCCTGCCTTTGCCCAGAATGATACCACAGTATAAGGACAAAATGCTTGACTTCAACAATTGGCTAAGCTTCTGGTGTCATTCAAATGGGATCCAGTATCTGTCTGACTGGGACGATATGATAGACAAACCACAATGCTTTGCCAGAGATGGTCTGCACCTGTCCCCCCTGGGATTCAGGTTACTGGCTAAGACTCTTTCCACCCCTATCAAATGACAAAACCACCACCGTAACAGATAAATGCATGTAAAATCTGAAGGTAATGCTACTCAGTGCTAGGGTCTATATTATATCATCAAATTCTTAAAAAAGCGAACGATGAATGTTCAACCCCATGTAAGTGAAAGCTTACAATCTTGAAAGCTCAGAATAGTGTTTTTTTTTTCCAAAGGGAAAAAAAATCGCTGTTCCAAAAAAAAAGAAAAAAAAATTGAAATAATACATAATGTGGGGGGCTGTGCCCCCCCCACACCACCCCTACTTAAATATACCAACTTCAAGATTGCACTACACTGCCGAAAACGATAAAGTAATGGAAGTAGCCAAGAAAATTCTTTCCCTGGGAAAGAATTTGCTTAAAAGCCGCTTCACTATTTTGCCTTTTCGTTGTTTTAAGTTCGACTAAGACGCATTTGATATAATGCATCTTCAGTCATCTAATAGGAACCTCAATGCTAGAAGTCTAAACCTCAAAATGCACTCTCTCGAGGCACTCCTAAAATGGAGAACATTGATATCTGTGCAGTAACTAAGACCTGGTTCAAGGCTCCAGAGAGCACCCCTGCAAATACCAGGATACAACTCTTACCACATTTTTTGCCACCAAACCAGGACTGAAACACTAAAGATGGTGGAGTGTCCATATTCACCAAGGATATTCACACCTCCAGGCTAGTTGTCCAACACAGTGCATCTGAAATACTACAGGTGCAACTAACACTAGGTAAGACTGCAATCCAAATTGTAGATTGGTACAGATCCCCCACCATGCTCCAAGATTCTCACTACACTTTTCTAAACATAATGGAAAATATTAAGATGCAACCAAACACCCTAATACTGGGTGATTTCAACTACCCTGACATTAATTCAGAAAACTACTTGGCTAACAACACCTTTGCCTAACGGTTCTTGGAATTCATAAACTCCAATGTCCTGGATCAACTAATCCATAGTCCCACCAGGGGCTCAAATATCCTTGACCTGGTCATTACCAACATGGGAGATCGATGCTCCACACCAATGGTCATCCCCTCATTGGTCAGATCTGACCATATGCTAATCACCCTTGATGTCCACATCCCATCCCTACCCCCCAGCAGAGAAACCTCCATAAAAAACTTCTCCAAAGCCAACTTCATGCTACTAAAGTCAGAAATGACAAACTTCATGACACCCATGCAGATGGGAACTGAAAGTTCGACTGCTGAATCCTACACTAAGGCAATATATGAGCACATCCACTCATGCATAAATCATGCCATTCCAAATAGAACCAAGATGCTTTCCTACAAAAAAGGAAGCCAATCTGGTGGTCCCCTGCCATAAACAAACTATACAACAGAAGAAAGAAACTGTTGCAGAAAAGAGGAAAATCCCAGGATACAAAAAAAATGGGTCTATATTAAATCACTGAATGCTTAAAATAGCGAATGGTGATTAATCGACCCTATGTAAGTGAAAGCTTGTAATGTCGAAGTGTCAGAACAGCAATTTTTTTCCAAGGGGAAAAAATTGCTGTTGCAACAAAACAAAAAATTAAAAAACAATTTCAAACATTACATTAAGTGGGGGACTTTGCCCCCTACACCCCCGCTAATTAAATATACAAACTTTGAGACCACACTACAGTGCCAAAAACGACAAAGTACCAAAGCAGACAAGCAAATTCTTTTCAAGGGAAAGAATTTGCTTAACAGCCACTTTGATATTTTGCGTTTTCAGCCTTTTAAATTCGACCAAGACACATTCGAAAGAATGCTTCTTTGGTCTTCTAATATAGACCCCAAAAAACTCCCTTACCAGCCTCAATAAGAAGCTGAGACCCCTCATAAAATCCTCCAAAGCTAGTTACGAAAATAAAATTGCCAAAGATTCTAAGGACAACCACAAGGCATTCTATAGCTATGTCAAGAATCTAAATGGCAATGCTCAGATCTACTCTGAGCTACAACAGAATGGCATTAAATATACTGATCCCAAGGACATTGCCAATATCCTGGCAGATCAATTCAGTGTTAACTTTACCCCCCCTCTCACCCCCTAAAGGGCCCATCTCAATACCAAAAGATTGCCAAATTCCGTTAATCATGGCCACACAGGTAAAAAACACACTCTCCAAAGCTAAGAATACAGCATCCATGGGACCAGATGACATCCCGGGCTGTGTACTACATGAACTATAAAATGAACTGGCACCTCACCTAAGTGTCATGTTCAGTCATAGCCTCACCTCAGGCTTCATGCCCAATGAGTGGCACACAGCTACAGTTATCCCAATGCACAAGGGCAGATCCACCTTGGATCCCGGGAACTATTGTCCCATCTGTCTGATGAGCCTGATCTGCAAAGCCATGGAACGCATTATCATGGAACTCATAAACAAAGACATTGGCAACCTTCAAACACTGGTCCCTGCCCAGTTTGGTTTCGTGAAGGGCCAATCTTGTCTCCTCAACCTGATTGACTTCTTCGAATCAGTCTCCAGAGTCGAGCACGAGAGTAAGGTGACCCGCACAGCCTATCTGGATCTCGCCAATGCCTTCAACACCATCCCCCACTCTGGAACCATAGATAAACTTACTAAGCTGGGCATTAATCCCTATGTCACTCGATGGATTGCCAACTGGTTTACTGACAGAACCCACACTGTAAAAGTAACCGACTCCAAATCCAGCTCCAGACGAGTGACAAGTGGAGTACCACAGGGTTCAGTCCTGGGACTGCTCTTGTTTGGCATCTACTTCTCTGAAGTACAAGTACTATGGGACTCTGGCTAACAAAGTTCAAAAATGACTGCAAACTGGGAGCCATTATCAAATCCCCAAATGATGTGGATATTCTACAAAAGGGCCTTACAGAGACACATCACCACAACAGTCAGGAAATCCTTCTATGTGGCACATCTCATCACTACAGGCTTTTCATCCAGAAAAAAGGAGGTCATTGTCCCATTGTACTCATCCCTCATTAGACCCACTATAGAGTACAATGCCTCGTTTGGTGTGTACCTCACAAGATATCTGCAACAGTTGGAAAGGCTGCAGAAATACCTCACTAAAAAAATCACAGGCCTAAAGTAGATGCCCTATGCTGACCATCTAAAAAAACTCCAGCTATACTCTGTCACATATCGTCTACTCAGAGGTGATCTCTGCTTAACATACAAGGCCATTTCAAACCCACAGCTGTTGGACATGCTACACTTAAAGAAATCCCAGTCCTCAGAGCCTCATGCTACAGGGATCTAAATCTGGTCATCACAATGAACAAAACATGCTGGAAGGATAGGTTCCTGTCCCAGAGACTACCCATACTCTGGAATAGACTACCCATACATGTCAAGCAGAGTGCTTCTTTGGCCCTTTTCAAAAGGAACCTTGCTGATTGGTTGGGAGATAGGAAATTCACCCCGGGATCACATTAGTCACCCTGCTAGATAGGTGATCAAGGAATTAAATATTCTGGGAAGAAACAGCCAGGAAATTGTTATGGCTAGGCTTGTATAGGCCCTAGGGCTGATAGCCTAGTACCAACCTATGAACCTAAGGCTTCATCTGTCCTAGGCATGGGGTAAGCATCTGACTCTGTGTGACTATTTAGTTTCCTGCAGTCCATACAGAACCTGGTGCTGCCATCTTTCTTTGGTACCAGCACCACTGGTGAGACTCAGGGACTGCTGGACTCCTGGATTACCCCCTTTTCCAACATTTCCTGTATCTCCTCCCCCAGAGTCTGTCTGACTCTCACAGGCACCCTGTAAGGGGCCTGCTTGATTGGCCTTTGCGGTCCTGTATCCACATAGTATTGCACCCGGTGGGTGCACCCAGGTTTCCTAGTGAACACGCCCCCAAACTCCTGTAACACTACTCAGATTTCTCAAACTTGGGTAAGGGGAGAGCTGCTGGGACATTGCTAAACCCTTCCACTGAGGTGTCAGTCCAAGCCTCATGGAGGAGATTAGTCACCAGATCCCCCTCAGACTCCTCATGCCATCCACTGCAAATACTTAGCACAAGGGCCTCCTAGCATGGTAAGGTGTTATCCTATTAACATGGTACAATTTGTGGCCTTGCCTCCTGCCTAGCAGTTCTGCCATGTAGTTAACATCACTGGCCTTCCTTACCACTTTGAAGGGTCCCTCCCAAACTGTCTGCAGCTTATTATGTATGACAGGAAGGAGAACCATAACCTGGTGCCCCACTGCATACTCTCTGACTTGAGCATTCCTATCATACCAGATCTTTTTCTGCTGTTGGGCTTCTGACAGTTCTCCTGGGCCAAGTCCCTGAGCTCCCCGAACCTTGTCCTGAGGTTTAGGACATATGCCACAAAAGACTCCTTATGGGATTCACATTCACCTTCCTACTCATTACAAAAATGTAAAGATCCCCTCACTCTACACCCATACAGCAAATGAAAGGGTGAAAAAACGGTGGATTCCTGGGATACCTCTCTGTAAGTAAACAGCAGAAGAGGCAAATATTTGTCCCACTCTCTCTTAAACTAGTCTGCAAATGCCTGTAGCATGGTCGTAAGTGTAGAGTTTAACCTCTCCACAAGACCATTAGTCTGGAGGTGGTAGGGGTTTGTCCTTAGGTGCTTCACTCCACAGTGCCTCCACAGACAAGCCAGCAGGTTTGACATGAAATTGGCACCTCTGTCAGTCAGTATTTCTCTGGAGAAACCTACCCTGCTGAAAATCTCTAACAAAGCATTTGCCACCTGCTTGGCCTCAATGGAGAACACAGCCACTGGCTCAGAGTATCTGGTAGCATAATTTACTACCACCAGGATATACTTCTTTCCTGTGGAGCTTGGGGTACTCAGAGGCCTCACAATATCCATAGCTACTCTCTAAAATTTCTCCTCAATTATAGGAGAAGGCATCAAAGGAGCTTTGACCTTGTCACCTGCCTTGCCTACTTTTTGGCAGTGTTCACAGGTCCTGCAGTACCCTCATACATCCCTTGTAATCCCAGGACAATAAAAGTTCTGCATAATATGTCTTTTGGTATTTTTTATGCCCATATGACCTGCAAAGGAATGTCATGGGCTATGGCTAAAAGTGCCAGGTGGTAAGCTCTAGGCACTAACAACTCCTGTATTACCTCACCCTCTAGCCCTCCCTCAACAGTCCACTGGCATACTGTTATTCCCACTTGCTGGCTTCCCCACCTTTTGTTTCACACCTTGCCTCCATGGACATTTATATGCTGCATATGGTTACATTTAAAATATTTAATCCTAGATTCTGGCCATGTACCTGAACTACTGGCTTCCCCTATTACTGGACTCTGTCGGTGTGGTTTAGGTTGCTCACCGTGGGTTCCATTAGATCCATGTGCAGCACTGAGTATCCCCTTCCTGTGCAGTGATGGCCTGCTTGCTAAGTAGTGATCCCCTTTCTTAGTCAGCTCATTGGCAGAGTTACATTCTTGATCTGCCAACCACATTCTCATGTCTTCAGGCAAAGTGCAAAGGGCTTGCTCCCTCACCAAAATGTCTGCCAGCCTTTCAAAACTGGGGACCTGACACCTGTCCACCCACATCTGAAAATAAGTGCTTAACTCAGCAATATAATCACACACACTTTCATCTTCCTTGGGTCTATGCTCATGAAACTTTTTTCTGTAAGCTTCAGGTGTTAACTTAAAACATTCAAGTAAACAACATTTGACTTTTTCATAGTTTAAGCAGTCAATATCAAACAATTTAGAAACAGCAGTTACAACTTTACCATGGAGTAAGGGGGTCAGGAACTGTATCCAGAGCCCTTCTTCAACATTATTCTGTTTACATATCCTTTCAAATATATGAATAAAACTATCAAAATTATCACCATCTTTAAATTATGGAAGACATTTACTGACATTTGTTGCTTCTGAGGGTTGAGTTATTCCATTCCCCATTTCCTCCATGACCCTGGCAAAGAGTCAGCATCTCCCTCTCATGTTGATGTGCAGCTCATTTTCTTCAGTCTTCAAACAGTGCAGTCTCTCTGCTGATGCTAATACAATCTGCCTCTCATTTCCTTCAGCCTCCAAACACTGCAGTCTGTCCGCTGATTCTAATTCTAAACATTTGGCCTCCAGTTCAAATCTCTTTAACTCCAGATGAATTTTTAAGGCCTCTAAGGACAATTTGAACTATCCTGTTTCTGAGAGCTGTAAATCCCCATCAACAAACTGTTTATCCTTCTGGATGCTGGTCCAAGCTGTGACTAAGGCTGAAATAATTTCATCTTTAGTCCAGTTGGCATATACCACTCATTTGGCTTCACTCATCTGGGACAACTGGTTCTTTGTCAGCTTGCCATAATCATATGCTGACATTCTTGCCTGCTCTTCCTGACTAAATTAAGCTAACAAAAAATAAATAAGAACTGTTGTGATATCAAACTCTGAATGTCTAGTTTGTGACTGCTTGAGAGTATACCTTTAGTGACAACTGCTTACAGGCTACAGAAGTTTAAAATCCATACTACTGCTCATAAATCTGTGACGTCTTCACTCTGAGCCAGTAATCAAGTGGCCTAAATCCTCATCACTGACACTGAAGAGGGATGCTCACTTGGAATACAAACGGATACACACAGTATTTCCAGATGTAGACCTCTCTGCATCAAGCACAATTTCTCTTAAGGGCACCCAGAGAACATGCTCAGTCCGGGAGCTGGTTCTTCTCTATATCTGTCCAGACCCCCAATAAGACTCAACACTGGCACTGTTTAGAGTTGAGTCCTTAGCTGGGGTTCCAAGCTAAGTAATTTCACACCCTCTCTGTGAAACTAGTGCTCTGTGTCCCTTCTCCAAACATCTGACATGCCCACTCTTTAAGATTTGATTTGCACACACACACATATGCACACATCTGGAAAAGGCTGGCACAGATTCACCTGCTGTGCCCCCTTCTGCCCAGACTATAAGGTAGTTATCACTGCCATCAAAACTCCTGCCAGCTACTTTAAGGCTCTTACAAGGGTTCCCAATTATACTGAGTGAAATAAATATTAAAACAAATAGTAATGTTGACCAAACAGCAAGGCTTTCATGAGTGGCCATAGTTATCACTAAATAAATATATGTAAATATTCTCAAAGCTTAAATATTTTCTAAAAAGGACCAGACACAATGAAAAGTTTAAATATATTAACAATAAATAATAAAAGAACAAGAAAATACTAAATATCTATTTACAGTAAGCACCAAAGTTTCAGCCCCAGGTGATATTAAAATAACACCAATGGAAAGTTTCACACAGTTAAAGAAAAAAGTATTTATAATCTCACTATATTTTCCTGACTAATCTAAATAGAATTACTGTTCCTACTTACTGAGTAGAGCAAGGCAAGATTATATGGGTGAGTGGTCCTTGTTGTCACATCCAATAGAGAATACAGAACACTACTGAGACTTTAGTCTCCTCTAATATTAAACATTATTTCTGTAAAGAATTATATCACATATATCTGGTCATCTGACTCTGTTTCCCATGTTATCACCAACTCTGGAAGTTGTCAGGATTTTAGCACTTACATGTTAATAATACACACACAAGAACATTGCTCAGATGTGGTGCAGATGATGGAAGTCATAAAACCGTAAAACACTTCCATTCTTCCTACAGGAGCTACAAGCTATTCTCTAGCATAGACATTGCATCTCTGGTTCTAATCAAAGCTGTAGGATAACTGTTTTATGGCTTAACCCATAAAGTAATTTAATTTCAAGAATATTTTAAAGTTTGAGATTAACTTCTTCGCTTCCAGTCCTCTGTTAAAACATATGCATTTAATTCAGTTAATACATATACATTTCTTTTTCTTCCAGCAAGGCACACTGTTGATACATTTTAACATAAGCAGCTTTAAAAATATATTTTTAAACACAAGCATCTGTACAAAAGATTTTGTTATACAAATGACATATAATTCTTTACTAAATTCCAGCTAGCTGTCCTAGCATAAGTTATACATCCACTGCCATCTTCTCCTGATATGACTGGCAGTACCTCCTAACGTCACAGTCCTCTAACTGCTGCAAATTATCACAAATTTCTATAATCTGATTCTATGATACCGCTACCCCTTTTTGAGTGTTAAACTTCAACCTCATTTGTATTAACATATCATCTGGCAAGTCACCTCTCAGCATCATCACTTCAAGTGCTTCAGGATCTCATCTCTCGCAGATCTCCTCCTCCTCCATGCCTCCTGCATCTCATTGCACCTCCTTATAGTTTGCATGAAGGAAATGGAAGCTCAAGTGCACAGGGGCTTTTACTTATGTATATATCATTCAATTTTCTGTATTCACTTTTCACTTTACATAACACAAATACATACCTTTCAAGTACAAAAAATTAAAACTCACATAAAACTCACACTCATATTCACATACATTATTCATTAAAACATATTTTGACTTCACACATTTCATCCTCTCACTCCCTTCACTACAACCATTACATAATTTCATCATCCTACATTTTATTAAAAAAATCATATATTCACTACTTCAGATTATCCATGCAATATTTATCAATGCACTATCCGCCATATCTTTTTTATTTCTTTCAATCATAAACCCCATATCATATCCAAATCTACAATTTCAAACCATTTACACTGATATTCATTTCTAAACCTCTCCCCTTACTAGTTTAATTTGATCGCATTCCAGTAATATTATGTTGTCAGTAAGTTCTTCCACCTTGCATATGTGACAAATCACTGACTCATCTGATTGTATTTCATTTGCCCCTTAACTTGCAATTTTTGCAATAATAATATCCATACACAATCTTTCATTAACCCTTCTAAATCTAACCTGCCTTTCCTTTATTCCTCTTTTGATAGTCTTATAATTTTACACCAATAGCTTCACATACATTTTCTTTTGCTTTGCTTTTTTACTTTTAGTTGCACCGTCTTCCCCAATTCACCAACTTACTTTTTCACTATATTCTTTAACATCCTTATTTTTAATTGCCATTTTTCTTTTCCTATACTCTTTACCATCCATAGTTTTTCATATTTATGCCACATCATCTTTCCTTCAATATTTTCATTCATCTTTCACCATTCTACACAGTATCAAATCTAAATGAATTGATGTCACGAGATGGGTTGCCAACTGGCTTACAGACAGAACTCACACGGTAAGAATAACGGGCTCCAGGTCTGACTCTAAACCAGTCACAACTGGTGTCCCACAAGGCTCGGTTCTGGGACCCCTACTGTTTGACATATATTTCTCAGAAGTACAGGCAAACACAGGAGGACTATGGCTAACCAAGTTCGCCGATGACTGCAAACTTGGAACCATAATTGACTCTCCGTCTGACATGGACATCCTTCAAAAAGGCCTTACTGAGACAGACACCTGGTGTCAAAGTCATGGCCTCAAGCTAAATGCCAAAAAATGCACAGTCATCCCGTTTGGGAAAAACAAAATACCCATGAATTACCACATAGGTGGTAGCCCCTTTAATACAGAAGAGGTAATAAGAGATCTGGGGACCCAGGTAGATAGTAATCTCTCCTTTAACAATCATATTGCCAAAGTAGTTAGGAAATCCTTCTATGTGGCCCATCTAATTCCTAAGGGGTTCGCATCTAGAAATAAAGAGGTTATAGTGCCCCTCTACACGTCACTCATCAGACCCATCACAGAGTAAAATGCCCCATTTGGGATGTACCTCACAAGACACTTCCAACAGCTGGAAAGACCACAAAAGCACCTCACCAAGAGGATTACTGGCCTCAAGCATATGTCCTATGCAGCCCGACTGAATAAACTACAGCTGTACTCAGTGGCATATCGCTTACTCAGAGGTGATCTCTGCCTGACTTACAAAGCCATGTCCAACTCAGAATTGATGGACATGCTCCACCTAAAGAAATCCAAGTCACTGCGAGCCATGTGCTCTAGTGAGCTAAACCTTGCTACAACAATAAATAGAACATGCTGGAGGGATAGATTCCTGTCACAGAGACTCCCCATGCTTTGGAACAATATTCCTAACTACATTAGGCAGAGCCCCTCACTAACACTCTTCAAGAGAAGCCTTGACGAGTGGATGGGTAACAAAAAATACACCCCTGGGATCACTTCATTAGTTCTGCTTGACAGAGGCTCAGTTAATTAATCAATGGGGCAGCGAAAGCCGACACACTCTGGCTAGGCTTAAAAATGCCCTTGGGCAGATAGCCTAGAACCTATGAACCTATGAAGCTACATACACAATGGGATTTCTTAAAGCAATCTCTTCATCTTACTTTTTTAACAATATAGCACCTATCTTTTAATGGGGTTTAACCATTAATACCAAGTGACTCGATATTTTTTCTAGACATATTGGAAATGTGTACAACAAATGATGTTTGTATACAGACTAATGTGTCCAGAGATGCCTTAAGGAGGGGTGAGTGGGACGGATTGCTAAATGTAAAGTTAAGAAAGTGAGCCTGGAATGAAAGGAAGTTAGGTTATGCTTAATTTTGTTGAGGAAATTGTAAATATTAGAGAGAGAAGTAAGAAATTGGTTGAGGTGGAGGTGAGGTAGATGATAGGGAGAAGTTAGGTGAAAAGTTAGCTGTGATTTACGGGGTCAAACTTTTTGTGTGGTTGTGTTGATCCCACTATCCAGGACCCTTCAGAGTTATAGTTTGGTTTCTGTATGTGCCTTGGATTTTTCAAGCTAGGTATGGGGTAGCAGGCTAGTAGGCAGAGAAAGTGGGTTCAGATGAACCAGTGTTCTCTTCCCTCATCCTCCTTTTAGTTCCCCATTTGTTCATATTTTAATGGTTATTTGTTGGGTGTTATAAAAGTGAGTGGAATCATGTTGCTTCTAATGTGATTTTAGGTTTTAAGTGAGCAGATTGATTTCAGGGTTACTTTTCGTCAGGTTTAAGTGGATGTGAATGGGTAATGTTGCCTAGTGAAAACTTTTTATATTGTGAAATTAAGACGTTTTGAATGTTAAGGAATTTATACATGTAATAAGTTGTTTAAATAAAAAGGTTGTTTTATTCTAATTGGTGTGATCATTTATCTGAAGGGGAGATTTGGACAGTGCTATTTATCCCAATTTCCTCAATATGTATGCATGCATTAAATGCATATATTTTGCAAAAGCCATTTGAAATGCTGCCCACATTTATTTGACTCTTTTTTCTTTTCCTAATACTTCTTTCCATTTTCCTTCTACATCTGCCTTCCTAAACATAACCCCTATTATAACTACCTCACAGTCTGGGAAATATACCCCCCTCAAGTTTTAAAGCATTTCCAGTTGTTGCACTTTTTCCTTTGTTGAACATTAATCCTTCTTTACTTAATTCTTCCTCAACTATATAATTAATTTCCTTGACCCATACTTTATTCTTAGGAATTATAACTAAATGATCAGCATACAACAAAAGTTCTCACCCCATCTCCTATTTTCCATTCTGTATCTAAACTCTCGCTTAAAATCATCACATTTATAAGTAATGCAGATAAAACTCTAATCATGGGACACCATTGCTGTACCAATCCATCTATTAGCCATTATTTCTTTCCATATATTAATGGACACTGAATGCAACATGTTTTCCACTTTCATACCTTCATCTCCAATCTGCACGTTTTGAATAATATCTAACATGTTATTATGCTCTGCACTTTCAAATGTGATTTCCATATCACAGCCAATTACCTTACACCCATTTTCTTCTCTCAGAATACTGTCAACCATCTCTTATTATTTATTTATTTATTATTTATTTACATTTGTTGACCAGGAGAGTCTGACTGGACACAGGTCCATTTTCAGCAGAGGTCCGGGGAGAAAAGCTCCACATTAAGTATTATTTGCATTATACAGTTAAAAAACATAGCATTTAAATATAGACATTAGTCCAGTTAAGAATGCAAGACAAGAAGAAAACAGATGTAAAACAGATGTAGAACATAGTACAATTTTAAAATATGGTGACATATACTAAATATGGTTACAAATGTAGTTGATATTCATCAGTGATCAATTGATTCAATCTGTTTTTGAGGTACATAACAGCCATTAGCAGTTGTTGCTACAAGAAGTTAGTATTATGTAGTAGGTAGCTGGGAACATGAGTAGCTAAGCTTGCTAAGAGTAGGTTGTTGATAGGGGGCTGAGATAGGTAGGGGGAGTGGATGGTATTAGGGGGTTGCAAGGGCATATCTGGCAAGTTTTGAAGTGTGATTTTAGTAAGGATTTGAAGTGGATGCAAGAAGTTAGAGAGGTAATTGAGGATGGGAGGGAATTCCAGAATTTGGATATAGTGCAGTAGAATAATGCCTCTCCAGCAGAGTTAATGGCTCTTGTGACCTGTAGGAGGTTTTTGTGGCTGGATCTTAATGGTCTCATGGTTATGTAGAGTTGGAGTAGATTCTGGAGGGATGGGACTTTTAGTGGTTGGCTTATTAGTTTGTGGGTGAGTGTGAGTTGGTACCATTGAAGGAGGTGGGGGAGCTCTAGCCAGCCCAGTTCTGCTAGTGAGAGACAGTGGTGAGTATGGTAGGAAGCCCCTGTGGTGAATTTGGTGATATAGTTGTAGCAGGTTTTGAGCTTATTTAGATCACATTGTCTAAGGTTAGTAAATATTGGAGAGGCGTAGACTAGGGTAGAGATAAGATGAGAATTTGCTACCAAAATTTTAGCTGCTTTGGTAAGTAGTTGCTGATTTCTATATAATGCTCCTATTTTTTGTGCAATTTTTTAATGGTCATGGAAATGTGAATGTCAAAGTTCAGTTTATTGTCTATTTCTACTCCTAGTAATTTGGTATGTTCTGTAGGATGGATGGTGGTATTGTCTTTTGCTGTGATGTTAAAGTGAGAGCTGTCTAGGGTAAGTTTGGTGGGTTGGAAAATTAGTAATTTTGTTTTGTTTGGGTTGAGTATTAGTTGGGCATCTGATAACCAAGTTTCAATAGAAGAAAATGCTTCCTGTGTGACTTATTGCAGTTCTGGTAGGGAGTGGGCTGTGCAGATGATGGTCGAGTCATCTGCGTATTGTATGAGTGTGCCATGTGTTGTGGCTGAGGCTAGATTATTGTTGAAAATAGAGAAGAGTAGGGGGTCACAGGATGGACTCTTGGGGAACTTGGTGACTGATAGTTGGGGGGATAGGTTGTCCTGCCAAACAACTGCTTGTTGGCGGTCAGATAGGTAACTCTGAAACCAGTTGATGACTAGTTAAGAGAAGGATAGGTTATTGAGAAGAGAGATGAGTTGTTTGTGCAGGACCATGTCGAAAGCTTTAGAGAGGACTAGGAAGGTAGCTGAGGAGAGATAACCTGCATTTTTATTTTGTAGTATAGTGTTAGAGAAAGAAAGTAAGGCAGTGGTGGTGCTATGGTTAGGTCGGAAACCATGTTGTGTGTTGGAGAAGAGGTTGTTGGCAAGGAGGTGATCTGAAACATAGTAATGAATACATCTCTCTAGTATTTTGGAGAGTGGTGAGAGAATAGCTATGGGGCAGTAATTGGTTAGATCTGTGGAGGGGCCTCCTTTGTGTAGGGGAATTATGTGTAAGACTTTCCATAGTGTAGGAACATACCTTTCTGACAGAGATCTGTTAATCAAGAGTGATACGGGGTAGGTTAGAGTGTCAGCTGCAAGTTGAATGTATTCACCTGGGAGGTCGTCTGCTACCAATCTGGTGGTTTTAAGTTTAGTTAGTAGTCATTTCATTTTGGAGGTAGGAACAGGAGAGAAAGAGAAGCAAGTTGGGAGACTGTTAGTTCTAGTTGATGGTGTGGGTTTATGGGGGGGGGGATTGTGTTGTCTAGCTAGTGATAGTACAGTTTGTGTGAAGTGATTGTTGTAAAAGGTAGCAATATTTTCGGAGGAGTGAGTTAAGTTAGGAGTGGGTGTACTTGCTTTTCCTGGGTGGAGGATGGAGTTTATTGAGGACCAGAATTGTTTGGGGTTATGTTGGGAGGAGGTAAGGGCAGACTGGTAGTATTGGATTTTGTCCTGTTTTATAAGCTATTTGGTTCTATTGCGTAGTTCTAAGAATTTTTGCCTAGTAGAGGGGGTTTTGGTTTTGTGCCAGTTGTCCCACGCTTTATTCTTATTTTTCATTTCAGACTTCGTGTTTTTCTGTAGCCATGGGGATTGCTGGGCTCCAGTTCGGGAAAGTCTTATGAGGACGTGGTAATTAAGAATGCTTAGGAATGTTTTATTAAAGTAGTCAACTGCGTCATCTAGTTTGAGGTATTTTAGAGGTTGCCAGTTACAGTCTTTTAGGGATGAGCTGAATGACAGAGGGTTGAAGTTAGTTTTTTTGCGTATTTGATGGTAGATGATGGGTTTTGCTTTATAAAGGTGTTTTCTTAGTAAGAAGGTTGGGGAGTGATCACTGAGGCTGTCAGATAAGCAACCTGTTATATATGACTAGGGGCTCTTATTGACTAGTATCCAATCAAGGGTAGTGTGTTTGTTGGAGTTATTTATCCTAGTAAGTGACTGGACTAGTTGGATGAAGCCATGAAGATTTACATGATGGGTTGGGTGGTTTCTAGAGCAAGATTGCCAGTCAGTGTTGAAGTCTCCTAGAATCAACATCTCTCACCTTGTCGTCCCCCTTCCTATAAATGTCTTCATAAAGCCCTTCCCCTATTACTTTACCATATCTTTTCTATAATATTTTCATGAACAACTTATAATGTACATTATGTAACGTTGTCAGTCTACAATGTCTTATATATTTTTTCCACGTTTTAAAAAAAAATAAAAATTACTACCCCTTTACTTACCTCACTGTTTCTTATCCCCTGTTCAAAGCATTTATTCATAAGTTCTACTACTGCTTAATTTTGCATAACCCTCCCCATATTTGCATAAAATGTGTAGTCTAGTCCATCTGGCCTTAATGTGCTCTCCATATTTACTTTTTACCACCTTAATCTACTCATATTTACTGTTCTTCTCTATCTTCTCCAATTGCACCAAGGCCCTTACTCTCTTTTCCTTGCACTAGTCATTGCCTTTAGAACTTGCTGACCTATTACACCTGCTCCTCTCACTGTCCTCCTACCACTACACTTCTACCTGCTAATTACGTCCTGCACTGTCTCTGCCCTAACTGCAGTATATCTGCCTCTCTACCTACCTCTCATTACTATTTTCACCCTCCTCTTCCTTGTTCATCCTGCTCCACCACTAACATAACTTACTTACCTACACACTAGGAATCTATAGTTTCTGATCAAGACCTGATATTATATCCTAGAAACTACTTTTACGTATGTATAACTACTACTATGTCCACAATACTTTGCACTTACACCACCAAAACTGCAAATTAGTTACTATGTATGCTGCCCTTCTCTTGCTTCTATGACTTTTGAAACTTGTTTGTAACATTGTGAATTTTGTTTGTGATGATCAAACTTTGTAACTGTGCTATGGAGCTTTTTACCTCAGGCCTTTACTGAAAACGGGCTTGTACCCAGTCGGACCATCCTGGTAAACAAATGTAAAATAAATAAATAAATAAAATCTTACTTATCAATGCCTTTGTAGATTTCTTGTCCTCCATTTCATTTTCTTCTGTATCTCTTTTATATAATGTAACTCCCCCTCATATATCAGCTCTCAACCACCCTCTTAGTTATAATGTATTTTAACATTTTATCCACAGTGCATGTAATTTTTCATCTCCATTGATATTCTAACTGAAACATGGTATCATCCCCATGCCTCTTTATCATACTTTTTTCCAGGTTTTTATTACACAGACACCTTTACTTCTCCAGAATTTCTTTCCCCTTGATATGTAAAACATTCTCTTAACTCATTCACTCTAATGGAGCTAAGGAAATTTGCACTGTAACTTTCAATGGGCGGAATGTAAACCTTTTGACAGAATCAAATTATGTCCTCAAATTTCAAACAAATGTTCATATCTCTGGAACCACAGGGGTTATGAAAGAAATATAAATGGCAAACTCTTCAGCACAAAATATTTTTACAGTGGTAGTATTCTTTAGGTTCAAGGTTTTAAACCGAATTTTATGTTACAGTAAACACTATTACATTTGTAATATTTTGTAAACAACGTACAATAACCCATCAGCCTCTCAGGTTGCACACATACTGTCAGCAGCACTGTATTAATCTTGTTGAGAGCTTTCATATGAGGCTAAGAAGTTCTGTCTTTGTTACCTGGTTGTTGAGATATTTAGAAAAATGTAAAAATTATAGCTATATAAATTAATATCATAAAACCAACAGTTAATATATATTTACCTGCACTAGACAGAGGCCAAATATTAATGTAGTTGAGTTTGCTATACTGTAAGCTTTAAGATGAAATGATTTAAAACCTTGTACATAGCATAGTTTTAGAATTATTGATGCAAATATGAACAAGCAATATTTGACATTTTGAGACTTCAGTGGGAGTTAACTGCAGTTGCGCCGGGAGTCGTCACTCGGATTTAATGAGTTCCTGCGTGCTGACATATGCAACTTTTTTCTTCCTCTAAAAATACCTTTTCATCTTCATATATGCCTTTTAGTATTTCTCCATCAACACTATCTACCAGAATGACTAAGCTATAGAAAAAAGCCACAGAGAGCGACGGTCCTTACATTTCCTTCTTAACTTCTTCTGTCTTTCTAGTATCCATAGTGAGTCTCTTTATGCCCTTAACTTTTATTATCCAATATTTATCATCACCTATATCAACCTATATAACCTTATAGTCAAAAAAATATATTCTTTCTAACAAAATAATCTTTTCCATCTTAAAATGTTCTCTTCAGTATGTACACAACTAAGTTTCCATATTTTATTATGTCTAAACATGTCTTTATATTCTCATTTACCGTTCCTACAAATGTTCACAGATTATAGCTAATGAATCCTAGTACTATTATAACCCTTTTAACTCTTACATACTCTGTTTCCACAAAAATACCCTCTTTCTCTTTAACATTAGTGTATGCATATATCATAATTATTATATGCACGTTATCCCTTTATCTGACATCACAAAGCGCACATCTTCAGCAGACAATTATAATTTTTGCACATTACTAAAAATCCAGTTTCTTCTAAACATACCTTTTAGCTCAACACCATTAAATGACTTTACTTACTCTTTCTGCAATTAACATTTACTGTAATAACATTCATGTGATTCATTCCCCTTTGTGTGATTTCATTTTGCTGTAACAAAATATTTTCCTTACCTTTCCTCAGTAGTATCAATTGATTCTACCTTAAAATGCATATAGATTTTGAGTTTGCACATTTTACTGTTTCTCTGTACTTTTCCCATGATATACTATTGTTTTGTTTTCATTCTGCATTTCATTTAGTTTCTCCTCCTACAGTTCATTTGTAGCATTTTAGAAAAATCGGCATCATGAAAAATAATTTCCCCCTCAACAAAGTGGTTTTATCATTTCCAGCAGATTCAAGCAATAATTCACACTGAAGTGAAAAGTGTCCCTGTCTGCCACAGTTTACAGTCTTTAATCGAAAGTCCAATTTCTCCACATTGTGTGCATCTTTTCTAGGACAATTATGTACCAAATGATCATCAGCATCAAATTAAAAAAAATGTTTAGGCTGTCCCAAGTATTTTAGCATACCTTTATTTCCATTCAACAAAATTGCAGTGGAAGAATGTTACATTCTATTATCAGTGACATTTAAATTAGCCAGCACCTCGCATACACCATTTTATAAAATACATCTCCTAGGTCATTTTGTTTTCCAAAACAGTCTGGCATTTCAGTTCAATATTCTCCCTGAGCTCTTTCTCAGTCATATCTGTAGCTCTGAAATTCACCACAGGTTTCTTTCCTAAGCAAAACAGTATTTCAATTGGCAAAGTAAGTAACCCTTTTGTGGCTTAGACAATGATTCTTGCCAAAAAATCTTTTTTTGGCAGGTTGAAAGTCGCAGATGCTATTTCACAGAAGGACTTGGATAGTAATTGCATCAGAGCCCTTACATTCTTGACAGAAAAACAAAGTGGAATAACTAGAGAATCCCAAACAAAATACCTGTTAATTTAATCTCAATTTCTGCTTTGATTTCACACTAATGGTCATCTCCTTTCTCTATTTTTACTCAAATATTATATTATCCCTTTTGTCTGCAGCAACAGCAGCTGCATGTCTTTTTTCCTCCTAAATCTATTAATTTATTTATTTACTGTTTGTTCGCAGGGTAAGTGAATTGTTCTGTTGACCAATTTCAGTCATGACGTAGGCTCAAATAACAGAAAATACATCACTGTCTTTTTAATTAAAATTATATACAGAATGAGTACATATAACATAATTGTAAGATTCGATGCAGGTGGGGTAAAAAGTAAAAGATGTAGTCAAAATGCTAACACACACACATACACACACACACACACACACACACACACACACACACACACACACACACAGAACGCAAGCTAGAAAATACATACAATACAATGCAATCATACATATAGTATATAAACTTCTATATAAACATGAAATATATGAGTAAATATGACACATTAAGAGTCTGAGAATGTATCTTAAAGGAGTTTTATTATTCATGGTACAGGATGGTAAGTTATCTAACCTAAATATTCTAGAGTCTTCTCTTAAAGTACCACTACCCTGCATTTATCGCTTTTCTTGTTTTACTTTTATTTCTATTGAAGGACTTCAAAAATTGAGCAATTTAGTCTGTTTGCTTGGGTCTTACAGTTATAAAAAGCTTCACTACTATTGTTCTTGTTTATTTTCTGCATCCTGTCTACTCATATGTGTACAGTGTTTTTACGTTTCAGTATGCCAAGAAAAGCTTGAAAGTGGTCCTTGGTGATCGGTCCTTCATTTCAGTTAACAAAATTTAAATCAAATAAATACAATTAATCCTGAATGTTAAACAAGATCTGAAGCATCAAATCAAACTGCATCTTTTCTGATGCTGATTGCACTATGTCCTCCAAGGAGTTAGACCTGCCCCATTTTGGTTCATCTGTAGTAAGCTTTCCCAGGCAAAGATAGTGCTGCCTAATGTAAAGCCTACAGTGCAGCTGTTTAATCACCATGTCACCAGCACTTTTGGTAGTATGAAAACAAAAGCTTCTGGAAGGACATAAAGAGCATAGTTGACATAGTTAGCAGTTATGGCAAGAGATACGGTGAACTGCACGGTACTCATACAATGTAAATAGCATAAGGGCAACAGAGAAGTGATGGCACTAAAAAGTTGAGAGGGAGTGAGCAGAAAGAATATTAGAGGAAACAGAAGTCAAGGGCAGACCAAAGATGGAAATGAGATCACTGACTACTGTAAAAAGCCGAGGTTGTGAACTGAATCTGTAGTGTTCATCAAAAGAAAAGCAAGGAAAGGATGCTGCACTGGATCTAAGGCAGAGCAGAGTAGGGAGATTTGTAGACAAACATCAGGATAAAGAAATAATTGAGTGGGATCTGTCAACCCATAGAGAGGGTAAAGGTCAATGACTCAACTGGACAGCTACAAGGTTATTCAGATCTACTGCAAGCATGACAATAGACCCCTTGGTGAAAAGCTTAAACACATGACTTGCTAATGCAGAAGTACATGATGGCTGAGGGACAGCAGACACTTCACTTTTGTGTAAGCTAAGAAAAGTTTTGGAGCTACAGGCCTGTTAACTTAACAGCAGCAGCAATAAAGTCATGGTGAGGATCACAATGGGAAAGATAGTAATCCTGTACTACAATAACGTCCGACGCACCAAACAACAAGGACTGACAGCAAGAAGTTATCTGTCTAACCTTATTCATTGTTATATGACTGAGATTCAAGTAAATTTGACACAATAACTTCATAGGTTCATAGGTTCACAGGTTCATACTAGGCTATCTGCCCTATGGCATTTATAAGCCTAGCCAGAGTGTGTGTGGCTTTCACCACCCCTTAGGATGAGAATACTATACCCATTAGTTTGCTGTGCCTCTGTCCAGCAGTGATACAGAGATGATTCCCGGGGTAAACCTACGATCTCCCATCCACTCGTCAAGATTTCTCTTGAACAGAGTCAGTGAGGGGCTCTGCCACACATGGACTGGGATTCTGTTCCATAGTGTAAGGAGTCTCTGGGTGATGAATCTGTCCCTCCAGCACGTCCTATTTATATCCGTGTTGAGGTTTAAGTCTCTTGCTCTCGTGGCTCTGGTGGATTTGGATTTTTTGAGGTGGAGCATGTCCATTAATTCCGGGTTGGACATGGCCTTGTATGTCAGGCACAGATCACCTCTGAGCAGACGGTATGCGACTGAATAGAGCTGGAGTTTCTTCAGTCGGGCATCGTGATGACATATGTTTGAGCCCCTTTATCCTTTTGGTGAGGAATTTTGGGGTCTTTCCAACTGCTGCAGGTGTCGGGTAAGGTACATTCCGAATGGGGCGTTGTACTCAATCATTGGTCTGATAAGTGAAGAATACAGGGGTACAATGACCTCTCCTGATCTGGATGTGAATCCCTTCATGATCAGGTGGGCAATGTAGAAGGTCTTCCTAACCACTTTGGCAATGTGAGTGTCAAAAGAGAGGTTACTGTCAACTTGGGTCCCCAGGTCCCTGATAACTTCTTCCATGTTTAATGGATTACTACCTATGTGGTAATTAGGGGTTACCTTGTTTTTCCCAAAGGGTATGACTATACATTTTTTGGCATTTAGCTTAGGGCCATGGCTCTGGCACCAGTTATCCATTTCTATGAGACCTCTCTGGAGGATGTCTGTGTCTGATGGAGTGTCAATTATGGTGCCCAGTTTGCAGTCATCTGCAAATTTTGTCAGCCACAATCCCCCTATGTTTGCCTGTACTTCAGAAAAATAAATGCCGAACAAGAGGGGGCCCAGGACTGAGCCCTGTGGGACACCGCTCGTGACCGGCTTAGAGTCTGACATGGCACCAGCAACTCTAACCTTGTGTGTTCTGTCCTTGAGCCAGTTTGCAACCCATCTTGTGACATATGGGTTTACATCTAAGCTGGTGAGCTTTTCTATGATGCCCGAGTGGGGTATTGTGTCGAACGCTTTTGCTAGGTCAAGGTAGGCTGTGTGAACTGCCTTACCCTCATCAATGGCCTTAGTGACTGTTTCGAAAAAGTCGACCAAGTTCAAGAGGCAGGATCTGCCCTTGACAAAGCCAAATTGGGTAGGATCCAGTGTCTGTAGGTCCCCAATGTCTTTATTTATGAGTTCCATTATGATCCTCTCCATAGCTTTGCAGACAAGGCTCGTCAAGCTTATGGGGCGGTAATTTCCAGGGTCCGTAGAAGCACCGCCTTTGTGGAGTGGGACCACAGTTGCCGTACACCATTCTTTGGGTACGTATCCTGTAGTAAGGCTAAGATTAAACAGCAGCCTTATGTGTGGGTTTAGTTCCTCATTGAGTTTGTGTAGCACACAGCCGGGGACACCGTCCAGTCCCATTGATGCTGTGTTTTTTGCTTTAGAGAGCATCTTCATCGATTGTTTCTTCCAGAATTTCAGCAAAACCTTTGACTGAGTAGTTCGCAGATGGCTAAAAAAAAAAACTTCAGGTGCTGGTGATTGGTCAACGACTTAGAAAGTGGGCTACAACATGGTTAGATGTCAAGATATGGGGAGTTGCAGTAAGATAGCAGGTGGTCAGATCTAGGTCCTGTAGCATTTAATGTTTCTGTCTCGGATATCTGACTAAGGATAAAGAAGGAAGGAACGAGGGGGTCAGAGGTGGCACCAATTATAATGTCACACTGCATTCATTGGTTGGCAGATTGCAGAAGCAGAGAGATAATGTGCCATCTTTACAGGTCTCTGGTCAGATCAAACCTTAAGTACTGCATGCAGTATAGGAGGCCATAAAAAGAATGAACATCAGGCTGCTAGAAGGAGTTGAGAAATAAATACCATAAAGTTATATGACATGAAGTAGAATGGATATCAACATACTAGAGGAGATACAGAGAAGAACATGTAAATAAGGAAGGATACTTTTGCCAGTGTCATGTCAGAGAAATGGCAAGGGGTCATCCTGATCAGAGAACACAGAATGAGGGGACACATGCAGCTTATTATAGTAATTACTCCCTCTATCTTCAAAAGTACTTCTTAGTAGAGACAGTTGTGCACCCACTGAAAGGAGTACTAATGTGGTTGATGGAGAAAGAATCTCCAGAGGCATTCATGAAGGCATGACACCACTAAAGTATGAGACAGGGATTCTACATTTTAAATGCACTTAAAAGGTAAACAAGTTATACTCCTTCTGTAAATGGACACATGAAATTAATAGAATACATCAGTTTTTTTTTTACTTTTTTGACACAATGATTTCAGATATTAGTATATTCCTTATGATATCCTACCTTTGCATCAGAAAAGGACAAACATTTAAGGATTTTGTTTTGCACCTTATACAGGGAAAATTAGCAATTTAATTAAGCACAAGTGAAATAACAGAACAGCTGAAACTTTGCTGTCAGTTCAAGTACTGGACTCTAGGAATACCAGAATGAAAAAGTTAAAAACACCTGTTATCCAAGTCAATAACTGAATTTACTACAATAACATTTACAAAGTACTAACAAAAACTCAAAAACTGAGAATAATCCAAATGTGAGAATGAACACCTTTGTTCCTCAGGATGTTGTTGAGTACAGAAAGCACAGTGATCATCTTATTATTCTGTGACATAAAATGTTTGTTTTGCAACACCATGTTTTCTTATGTTAATATTTATAAAAAGCTGTTATTAGCAGTTTGTGTTTATTTATTTTTGCTCACCTGGTTTGTCTAAATTGGAAAGATAAGACCTTTTTCATTTGTGGTCTTGGGAAAAAGTTCCAAACAATGTGTATAAAAATACAGGCAGTTATGTTCTAATAAATAGAGTTGCAAGGAAAACACTACTATATAAAAAATCAGACAGCACATGTGCTCTTCTAATACCTAGGGTTCTAATTAAATATTACACTAAGAATGCACACAATACAGAGCAAAAGTCAAATATAAAGATTCTAATAAAATGCTACATTAAGAATATATGAAATAGAGTCATGGTCTAACACAAAGAATTTTAAAGAAATGTGATAGTAATATAAAGATGTTTGACAGCAAATCACAATATTCAATTTACGTATGGATTTTGGAGGAAAAACTAAGACATTTGTAGGGAATTGGAGGAGAAATAGTACAGCTATGCAAACATCTTTGGTTTGTGTTTAAGGTATCCATAAGATAGGTATCTTAAGGAAATAGTAGTGGATCTGAAGGTTTCACATTAACCTGGTAAAGAATGCAAGCGTAGCCAGGTATCCCAGCAAGGCAGCCCGCAGGATTTTTTGCAGGGGGGTGCAAACCCAGAGCCCTGCCCATGCAGCCCCATCCCCTCCACCAACGTAGCCCCCCCTCACCCACGCAGCCATTCTAGTGTCCCATTACTTGGATATTTCTCCCCATTTGTCCTAGACACTGTTCAAATCTCTGTGTGCATACTGTTTTATGCTTTACTTCTACAATGATTACATATATTTGGATTTCATTTACACCTTTTATTTTAAAATTTATAGCACAAACACTGATAGACATTTACTAAACCTAAACAAAACAATAGTCTATTACAATGAAAACTGACTTAGCATTAAAACTTCTCTACCTTTGAAACCCACATTCACTGAAACAGCATTGAAACCCATATTCAAACAAAATGCATCTGGCCAGTGGCAGAGTAAGTTTACCTTTGGTCTGTTTTTAAATCATAGGCTCCTTGTACACATTTTTAGAAACATGCAAAAGTACTTTGATTCACCTTCCTGACTGTATTAATTATACTATATAATAATTTAATTATATCCCTTGTATAATACAACACCACTTGTTAGAGTATGTTTTAAATTTATAGTTCTGAACATTTTTCCTTTAAGCAATGAAACAAAGCATATGAACCAATAATGACAACCTGCCCAATTCAGAACATTTCAACCATAAAGGGCCACTCAGTCTTCTGTCATACAATCTACCAATATCAATCAATATGCAGAATCTCTGCAGAAGTAAAAGTCATCTGAATAGTTCCACATTAAAGAGATCTGAAACCAATGAAGAGGTTGCTGCTAGAAAACAACTTTGTATTTCAGTGTTTCATTTACAAATTCAGTGCCTTTTGCCCTTGAAGAATAAATTGCCTATGTTACATTAAAAGAAATGGTAAGCTGGTATATTGCAATAGGAAATGGGTGGCAAGCTGAAAAAGAGGTTCATAGTTATTAGGTGTCTCATCCAAAGAAGACATACTAAGGACTGCAGTACCATACCCCCTTAAAATACAAATGTACATGCTGTAGGAATAGAACCTACAGCCTTTTGCATCAAGATGCAAGTATGCTACCTGCTGTGCTAACACTGCTTTAAAATTCTATACCGCAATAATGATACCATTTGCTAAACAAAACAGTTGCACATTTTAAGCAGACCTAGCATGAGCAGCAGTAACCTTTATTCCCCTTGAAGCTCACAATTCCTTGAAAATGCACTTGAAAATAAATTCCACCTGCTAGATCTAAATAGGGCACTTCTCTCACTCTCTCTGACTCTGTCTGTCTTTCACACAGACAGACACACACAGACACACACACACACACACACACACACACACACACACACACACACACACACACACACACACACACACACACACACACACAGACACACCTCAACTTCTTAGTGCAAGAAATCTGGACAAAGCCTAAAATAAACAGGGACAGATTATAAATATTGCTTTCATGAACTTATAAAATTGCTAGAATAACAGGATTTGTGTTGGTATGCATTTTTCTAAAGAATTTGATGTCTAAAACTATTTAGCAACTTCAATTGTTTTTAGGAGGAATATGGGGTAAACATCTGGACATTCTGCAAAAACCTGGACAGCTGAGGGGTATGCTACCTACACACACACGGAGGCCCCAAACTAGGGACACATTTAGAAAGTTGCTAGAATAACAGGATTTGTGTTAGAATATATTTTCTGAAGGATATCAAGTCTGAAACTTAAATGCATGTCATTTATTTAGTAACTTTAATCCTTAGATCATCCCAGTGATTTGTCAAAAACAGAATTTTTATGAGGAACAGACAAAAAATATAAAGCAAAAATCTGGTCATTCAGTGAAAATCTATACAGTTGGGAGGTATGAGTCACACACATTCATCCCCCTACCTCCTTAGAAAGTGGACAGAACAACAAGTATTTGCATTAGTATGCATTTTCTGAAATATATGAAGTCTGAAGCTCAAATGTCTGCCATTATTTTCTGAGTTCAGTCCTCAATGATTTGCCAAAAAACACAATTTTATGAGAAAGAAACCAAAAATATGAGGCAAAAATCTGGATAATTGCATGGTATGAACCCCCCCCCCCCACACACACACACACACACTCCTACCTCTCTTTTTCTCTGTCACAGCGGTCAGTAACATTCTCACAGGGCTCTAACCCCAAATCACCAAACAATGTCTCTATTATCAGGACAAACTCTACATTAACATTTTCCTTAGACAACTTACAGAAACTAAAGACATCCTGTATTTTTAAGCAATGTGTTATGCTGCATGAATGCTTCTGCCATCAAGAAAAACTCCACATTAGCATTTTCTTGGATATCAAATGCTAGTCTCTTCTCAAAAAATTAAGTAAAACTAAAATGCGTTACATTTTTGTTTCAAGGCTAAGCTTGTATCTCTAATGAGTATGCCTTTCTTTTGAGGAGAAAGCTTTATCAAATCACACACACACACACACACACACACACACACACACACACACACACACACACACACACACACACACACACACACACTGCAGAACAGGCAGAAAGCAAAAGAGGCAAAGGTCATTTGTAAACATACATGCCAGGAACTGCGGATGCATGATACAGACAGAATCTTCATCTCCGAGTCTCAACACATAGTTATTCAATCCCATATTTCAGCTTGAGAACCACAGCCTTCATCAACTCTTTTTATTCCACTCAAAGACTTCATTAAAGTTGAAGAAGTAGACTACACAGATGATAACTCACATGCAAATGTGACACGGAAACATGCCCACAGCTTGGGGGCATGTCTTTCTGCACAATCTGAACTGCAGTAAAGAGATTGAAACCAGGCTGAATTTTTTTACAACAACTTGTGCTGATGCACCTTTGGCAAGAAATAAATAAAGAATAATAATATACCAATTTGTTAACCAGGTAGACCCACTAGACACACAGTCCCTTTTCAGGAGTGACCCATGAGTAATATCTGGGTAAGTGACTTGCTTGTGGTCACACAGTAGGCAAATAAAGGCTAAGGGAGTCAAACCCTGAAAGACACGAACTAGATCATAACATAAAACCTCTGCGCCAACTGCCAGCCATAAGTTATAAATGAAAAAGTGTATAAAAATAAACTTTCTGCTGAGCACTTCAGAAGAAAATCCATGTATGCTTGCTTATTTCATAGCTAATGTAAGAGAAAATGACAGAGACAGGCAAACCAGCAGGTTTAGAAGCTTCAGAAGTGTCATAAAAGATAAAATGTTAACAAAATTCAGCAGGTGTGCACATGCAAGAAGAAATGCTGTTTTCCTGAGTGTGGTGGGAATGATGACAGAAGCACCATAGTAAATGAAACTGCATGTGCTTATGTGGGTGTGAAATGCAAACCACAGCACAATTAAGGCCTGGAGAGGCAGTGGAGAAAAATAAAATGAAAAGGCATCAGTCTGAACATAGGAGGGGTCTCCAGCAATGGAATGGCAATTTGTTTTCAAGGCAAACAAACTAAACTTGGTCTTTCAGACAACTCTCTCTCTCACTGGAATGGAAACAAGACATGTCAACAGTGTGGTATAGTTTCATTTCCCTATGTAAAAGTTTACACAACAGATACACATATCATTGAAACTGCAGTGCAGTTTATGGGGGTGCTGAACTCCTGAGTGTGTTGTCCTTTGTATGAGACATTAAACAGAGGCCCCATGTACTTGAGTTTGTGATAGGTGCCATAGGATTTTTCACATCCACATAAACTATCAAAAAGAGTAGGGGAAGTTCCCTGATGCCCTGGCCAAAATTCCCTTAGTAGTACTAGTATAAATACTACCTCAGGTGTCCCCTGAAAAGAGGCTGGCTACTACCCTAATGGGACTGACCTGGTCAACAAAGGATAAATAAAATAAATAAATGCAGCTTAAACGACAGATTAATCTACCATAATGACTCTCTGAATTTCGGAGAGTTAAATATCATTACAGAGGGAGCCCCTGAATTATTTCAGCCCAATTACAGCAACTGATCGCCATTATTAAGGCAAAGCATGGAAGCAAACTAAAATATGGTTAAAAAGGTAAGGAAATATGCCTCCCAGTTCAACTTCTTAGTCATTTTGCAAATTAATGTAAATAGCAGTGGGATATCACAATAAAGACTAATGAACAGTCATCCCTCCCTTGCACACACACACCACCACTTCGAGAAAGTCTGAAAAGACCAGCTACAGTGCTGGTTTGTCTGCAACATAAAGCCTGCCAAGCTATGAAAGAAGCAGAGAATCTGTAAGTATTAAAAAAGCTAGAAGCTTCCCTTCAGCTGATGGAGATGATAACTGTCATTAAACTGTATGACACTTCTGCCCTGGAGAAAATGGTTGATGTCGCCAATTAGCAATGCTTGTAGACTACAAAACAGATGAGCATGTTTTCTTCCATGTTCAGGTCCTATTATTCCTTGGCTTAGTGAGGGATCCAAAGATCCATATTAGAAGACAGAGAAGCAAAAGAAAAACAAGAAAACACAGACGATAATATGAAATCTGGAAATGAAAATTTTCTGTTCTTTTTCCTTTATGTTCAATTTTTTTTATACAGACATTTGTAATGTGCGATCATGGCAAAGTCAGCCTAAAGACCATGCAAACTCAGTCATAGACCCATCTTTTATGAGGCATCACTCAATAGCCGGTGCTGCAGTTTTCTAAACCCAACAATTAAGTAGAGTTAACATGGTTTCCCCATGCAGAGGAATAGTGTCTACAGTTTATTTCCGCATCCTGTACTCCATGAAGTTACTACCAACTCCATAAACTTTAGTCTCTAATCAGGAGTACTGCAGACTGTGGACAGTAGCAATCAACTGTTCAGTTTTCAAAAACTGAATCTGCGTTGAGACCCATCTTTTATGGTGATGTAATGAGAGTAGTAAACCATACAATTTATAACAAACATCAATGACTGTTTTATACTTTCTGATTAATTATATTGATCATATGATCTCACCTGCATAAACGCCATAGTATTGATCCTCTAGCAGTTAAATATTTACAGCATAGACAGCATAGCGTAACATTTGTTACCGAACAAACCCACTGTATTAACTGTCTGTACACCAGTAACACTAGCTACTAAAATGATAAACAGAGCACACACCAGCTACTCAGATAATAAATGGAGCACACCAGCTACTGAATGGATGCAGTAAATAATAAACGGAACACACAGCCTTGGGGGAAACTCTCCTTACTGTGGATGATCTGCCACCATTTTTTCTGTGCACTTTTCTGTTTAAATAGTGTGCGATGCATGCATGAGTCTTTACACGTCTTGCTGCTTTAAAAGTGGGGGGGCATTCCCTCCCTGTCGCTTTATGGTTCCAGCACCCATGCACAAGTACCTGTTCCATTTGAACGACTGGATGCAAAGAGCATTCTTAAAGAACAACGCCCTTACAAAATTTTTTTTTTAATTAGAAGTAAATTAATCGCCTGGCCAGTCGATTCCAGGGGGGGTGCAAGTGCACCCCCTTGCACCTGCTTGCAGATGCCCTTGTATCCCAGGTAAATTAGAGGCTTACTCTCTCGATACATTCTCAGTTTTAATGTTTTAAATGTAAACGCTCTGACAAACAGCATGGCTCCAAGGTTTTTATCTAATGTGTTCTGTAAAACTGATTTTTGACAAATATAGATCTGCGAAGCAATGGTCCCTGAATCATTTAAAACAGTTTAAATAAAAAAGACAGTAATTAAAAGAGAAGCACAGAGAATCTGTGGAAAAAGAGAAATAATGGATGGCAACTGTACTTGTGACAATAAAATAAAATCAGGGTCAAAATCTTGCCCTTTCCCAAGACTGTATGTTCTCAAACATCTGTAGTAGTAATTTAGAAGACAGAAAGTAAAAATACTAGCATGAGACAAGTAATTGGAGAACTGAGCAACACTAGTTAAGTGTATCATTAGGCAATTTGTCTCAGGTTTGTGCAGACATCAAAAGGTCCATGAAGAGAAACTATCCCCATGAGATTCAAGCAGAACTCACACACTACAGCAATGTACAAAATTATGCGGCGGGGGGTGTTAAGTACTACTCAACAGACCTCATACATGACATATGTCTAGTACTTATGGAGACAGCAAGCTAATGCAGAAACTTAGGAACTGAGGTAATAATCAATAGAACCACCTGCTTCCCTAGAGAAGATAATACAGAAAACAAGCAATAATGAGAAATCAATGACAAGCTGACATTGGCACAACCAAGTGGAATCTAGTTTACTGATATTTCTCAGTCATTTATTAAAATATAATTTTCTCAGTAATGTTAAGCCAGGCCTATTTGGAACTTTTGATACTCAGTCAAGACCCTGTTAGAAATAAGTAGTTTTTCTCATAATTTACTGGGATGTTCTAATACAGCAACTGTAGTGATCAGAATAATGATGGAAGAGAAAAAAATCTAAAGTATAAAACAGGAGAAAACTGAGGCAAGACATCTAAGTAATGAAATAAATAAACTTTGGGTTGTGTTATGACAAGAAAACATTCTTATAACTAATAAAAGGAACTTAACTGTTTTATTGATGAAAGACTTTTTGGAAGAACAGCAAAGCATAAGTCATGACTTTGCAGGATACATGCAGTGGCTATGGTAGAGAAATACAACCTATATCACCATGTTTGGCCCCCTCTAACCTCCATTCTCTGCTGTGCATCTATTATTTAGGATAACTTTCCACGTATCTTAGTTAATGAATCATCACTGATATCAGTTGAGCAGATCTGCATGCCGCATTTCTTCCCTTTTTGGCACATTTATTAAAGGGTTAGCCATACACAAAATAAATGTATGCTTTCTATCATTAAATGCATTAGAGCAATCAGTCATAGTAATATAACTGATATTACTCTGCCCAAGGTAAAAAGTCTCTATTTTGCTAGAAGACTACTTTCAGTCTATTTTTTCTCTAGCAACCATTATTATTGGATTGGTTTATAACTTCAACACTTTCTCGAATCATTCTTACGTCATTCTACTGTTTGTGTTATAATTGATACATAGTAACACTGTTTTGTGGCAGACTTGCTTGTATTCTAATTGTAATGTGCATTAGTCAAAAGCCTGTTAATACATTCCAGTGGCAATATGTAGAGTCTGATTGCTCTGTAACTATATAACCAGCACATCTGAAAACATCTTAAGATACAAGTCTCATTTATTATCCTGTAGTAATAGGCTACTTTCTACTTTATGCATACAGTTCTGATCAAAGAAATTAAATAATTAGTAAAGTTTTGAAATGTTGATACCCCCTAGAGTGAGTCTCAAAATATGGAGACTGAATGTCCGAAAGATCGGACTTACATATAATAAGTCAAGATGCCATTTCTCAGAATATACCATTGTTTTTCAAGGTATGGGAATCTTGGAGTCAGTATATATAAGTTTGGGAGGGGTGCTTGAACCTCCCAAAAAAGAAGTTTAAATTAGAAGAGAAATTCACCCTTCTCCTGGCACTCAGCATTTCCAAGGTCAGCATTTCAGTAGGAAACCTAAATAATCTTTTCTGCTCCATCATACCATAGCTTCTGTACAGACATAATTCCTCTGATTTGTTGTCAGCTGAAATAAATTAAGAAAACAAAATGCAGACAAAATAAATGAAATCATTCCCAACTTATGATGAATTTGTTAGTAGGTAATGTAGAGCAGTGATTAGATCAGAGGAGTGCAATATGAGCACTACCAGGGGCAGTGCTACCACCTATGCCCAGATATCCAGCAGGGAAATGTATCCCATATTCATGTTACATTTCAGTTACTGCTTCAATTTTTTTTACCTTTATTGTCATTGCTGATGAAGAACATTAACACAGGACAGGAAGAGTCAGATAAGCAGCATTTCTGAATGCCTTCCAACAAAGCAAGTAAGCCAAGAGACAATTTATGCATTTCTAAAACCCATCAACATGATGTACCCTCCACTTCTAGAAGGGCAAAATAGGTCAGGTAATGAAAGAGTTTGCAGATGTCCATCCAATCTTCAAGGTTCGTTTTGAAGTATGTGAAGGTATCACACAGTTTATGTGTTAAGGCAATTTGTTATACAAATCAGGAAGTGTTAGGTAATATCTATCCTTCCAGCATGTATTATTTATATGTGAGTGTAGATTTAAATCCTTTAGTCAAATGTTATTAGAGCTGTTTATTGTGTGGAGATGCAGGGCATCAAGTTGGGTTGCGGCCTTAATGGCTTAGTATGAAAGGCATATATTTCCACATAGGAGTCCATTAGGTGTTGACTATAAGGAAAGGGCTTCAAGCACATCTTGGCAGCCAATGGTCTTTAGATCAGTAATCCTTTTAGCTATGATTGATCTTATGGGGTCTTGCTACCTGTGTTGTATGTCTGTATTTATACATACCAAAAGGGACATCATACTTTATAACTGGTTTAATCTGAGTCAAGTAAAGTGAGTGATAATTCAAAGTATTTCTTCCAGGTCAAATGAAGCTAACAGTTATTCTGGATTGAATAAGTTCTTAACTAATGTTGGTCCACATGGTCAAGGGAGAGTGAGTTGTTAACCAATGTGCCATGATCCCTGACCACCATTTCAGTTTTTAACGTGTTACTGGCTATACTGTAACATGTATATGAGAGTTTCTATTTGGCATATATGACAACAATGCATATTTTTTATTTTATTCCTTGTTCCATACATCTTTTGTTTGTGTGGATTACTTCTTCTTGCTGTAGGTATGTCATATCAATGGAGAGAGATAACCAGCTCACAATCATCACCATGCTTAGAATTTATGAGTCCTACATGAATGGAGACAGTGGCTTCTAATTCTAGTGCCAAGTCTGAGGACAGTGTTTGGTGTTCAGTGACTGGTTGCTAAGGACACAATTAGGCTTAATATGCTCAGATCAAATCATGCTGTTAGCTATCTACTCAAAAGGCAAAGAGTGAGAGGCAATTTCATGAGTGATGATAACCAAGAGGCAAGGAAGGCTAAACCTTGGCGAGAGAAACTGCCTCTTAGGAAAAGAATATTAATTTAGTGGTGGAACAGAGCTGATTCAGGAAGGGGAGAAGTACTAACAAGATTTAATTGGTCCTACCTATGTATGCATTATTGATTCTGAAACCAGACTAAGTGTAGGAAGCCAAGTTCTCCTCCTGTAAAAATAAACTTCAAGAGATGTTCACAACAGATGTGGAGATACTCACACATCATTGTCTAGGATCAGTTCAGTCTGTTTCAGTAAGAAGGCCACCTCAATGTGACTAAAACAAAAACTATATCTGTTATTTATAAATTGCACCAAAAAGCTATTTGGACTGTTTGGCCACCCTAGAAACCATGAATGCAGTGGTCAGTTAGTTTCTCATATCTATGAGTCTTTGGATAATTTATCCATTTTAGAGGTTATGCACTTAGCAGGTTAAAAAACCTAGAAGTATTATGTGTATATCAAAATCACAAAAGCCGGAAACTGCGAATACAAATACGTCGACACGTTATCAGTGAAATACCAGAAGAGCGGACCACCTATTGAGCGAAAAGCAAAACATCGAACGGATTTGTTTGATCAGCAGTGCAATTCTGGGGATAAGGGAATATACACTTTCCCCCACTGTAGTGCAATCCCGGAGTTGGTATATTTAAGTAGCGGGGTGTGGGGGGCTTGCCAAAAGTGTGTTATGTTACTTTTTGTACTTAGTTTAGGTATACCTGCATGCCGCTGTTGGTTAGGGAAATCTGTTCAATGTTTTGGTTTTCGCTCACTAGGTGGTGTCTCTTCTGGTAGTTCACTCTTTATGTGTCGACATATTTGTATTTGTGGTTTCCATCTTTCGTGCTTTTGATCTAGACCCGAAATATCACAATATTAAAACTTTAAGGGTCTATCTATTAAAAGAGTTTGACTCACACATATTTAAATACACACTACCTTGAATCACAAAGATTCAGGAAAAAAATAAATTTTTTGCCAACAGGGCCTGCACATATACCTCCCACTTAGAGAGTGCACCTTCACACTCTCTGCAAATTATATACACTAACTCTGAGATCACAGTACAGTGGAAAAGGGTAAATTCCATGAGCCTCATTTTACCACATTGCATGAGCCTCATTTTAACACAATCTTGAACAGAAAAAAAGCTGGTATGTGCAATTAACTGTGCTTGTATCAGCTGTGCAGGGTTTTATTTTTTTTTTTGTAAATTGCTGTCATCTCAATGGGTTTTAGGAAACCAACATATGTCTTGCAGTTCTACTATAAGATATCAACATTTATGTGAGGATTGAACGAAGACTCCTGGTAAGGAATAACTGAGACAAAAGGCTTGCCTGATCTTAAACCAAATTCCAAATTGTTATTTGGAGTTTTGCTCTAGTTGCAGATTGTTCATAGCAACCATTATACACAAACACAGGGATAGCAAGAGTACCTTGGACAATAGGTCAACAACTGTATTTGAAACTGTGTCATCAGACCAATAATTGTATCCTCTGAATGCTCAGATGAGAGAGATGCAGAGAAGTCAGCTGATTACTATCTGGCGATAAGTCTCAACACTTGATCAAGGAAGCAGTTAGACATGGGAAAACTAGAATAATACTTAGGGTATCCTATTCATGTTTAGTAAATACTTCTTTGTAGAATGAGTTCAGATTTTACGTCTGCAAGAGCATCTTCCACATGATTGCAGAGGTTACAAGATTTCTAACTAGGGTGTGGTAAAGAAAAACAAAATCAACAGTTGAGGAGCAACATGGAACTGAGGATCCAAGAGAGGTCATTGTTTGTCAAAAAAGTAACCCTAGGACCAAGAGCTAGGTACAAGGAATGGAAAAAAGCCATTAGGTTAAAGAAAAATGTCTTTCACACAGTGGTGCTAGTGAGGTCTCTTCATCTGACTGACTGATGGTTGTAGCTGTGGCTGTCACCTCGCTGAAGGCCCTGGCATGGCAAGAGTTTGACAAGACTAGGGAGAATGGATTTTGGGTAGTTTCAAAAAAGTTCTGGCAAATCATCTCGACTGAAGTTTGTGTGTGTGTGTGGGGGGGGGGGGTTGTGATACTGAGGACCCTTAGGAGTTTAACTTCTTCATTAATGAGATGCATACAGCCTCTGGTTCAGCCAATCAAATCTAATACATAGATGACCAAACATTAATGTGTGCAGCCTTTTCAAATAGCTCTAAGATCACCTAATGTTTTACTTCACAAAAGCAGAAAACTGGTTATAGCAATTGAACTGCTCTTGAATCCAACTAAAAGTAAACAAATAGTATTTATAACTGTAACTCAACAATCTAATTATAACAACTTCTCAAGTTTGCCAGTCAAAAGACTAAATTCAGGCTAGTACAAAAAACTACTCAGAATAATAAGACATCAAAAGCTTTGAGGAATGCAAGTAGATAGTTAAGAAATCTAAACAAAGGACATTTTGTGAAGTTTATTATTAGCAGCATGCTTTATTTCAAATGTATGTGAATGTAAACTGATTGCTATAGCTTTAGATAATGAAACACTTTGCCACCTGTCTTCTGGTATAATCTTAATGTGTTAATTTCATAAGACTGAAGCCTATATTTTTTTCTTTTGAATTTTTGCCTAGATAAAAATGTCAGCAACTGATTTTCTTTAAAAAAGGTTTTCATTGAAATAATTTTTTGTAAAGTTCTTCAAACTTTACCTTGTGTGTAGTCAATCAGGATTAATAGCTTGACTCTTAACTCAAGGATGGGTACTTGTAGCATGTAATACATACTAGTAAATATGGTTTCTGGCCTTATTGCATTTGTAAAAAATGCATGAAGCATAATCTTTGTTTAGCAGAATGTCCAAAAATCTATACTAGTTGCAGATCATTTATTAAAAAAAATCAAATGTTTGTATTTGTGGGTGGGAGGGGGGGACAAAAACTTGTGGTATAGCAAAAATAATAAAAATCTAGTCATCAAATCATTGTTACCTGGTTCAAGATAGAGCTATATTTAATAAACTGACCATAGCATACACAAATTGTGCAAATTCAGATTTGAAAACACATTTGGTCTCCCATTCAGCTAAAAAACAAGTTATTATATGCTGATGAAATGTCACCTTCATAGCAACATCTTTGGTCTGCCAGATATATTTGTCATTGAATTGAAATAGTTGAGATCAAAACAATACTCATTAGACAACAAAGCGATTTCTACCATGGTCTAGTAGTAAGTCACTGGATTCCAAAGTCCATGTATGTGGGTTTGAGGTTTGTAGGCCCAAACTATTCTTTCTGCCAGTTGGATGAGTGTTAAGTGACTAACTATAACAATTACTGTGTATACTTAAATATTCTCTAAGCATTTCTAAACCTTTCTAGTGTGGCATGGAGTTACTGAATTCCTCAATGTCTGCTGTAACAGAAATAGTTTCTGTTAAATCTGATTTCTTTCAAAATGTATGTTCTCTGTCAGAATTACTTGGGGGAAAATGGCTGTAACTAAGAAAATTATTCTTTTTATCTAGGATACATGATCTGAATTTCCTAGACATAGAAATGTGATATTAAAAAAAAATCAATATCTATACCAACGATTTGAATTAATGAATTTTGTAAAAGCCATAAAAGAACTTGAAGAGTGATCCTTAGAAAAGGTGAGGAGCAAGTTACATAGAAATAAATGGAATTTGTGGGAATAATACATGCAGAATAATGCCCCTGAGTAGGAGGAGTGAAATTTCAGGAGAAGGCCAGAACTGAGTAATTTATGTAATGCTGAACTGAAAGAGAGCTGTTATAAAGAACAAAAACATGCAATGTATAATGTGTGTAAATGGAAAAAAATGTTAATATGGCTTGTTTTCTTTTCGATTTTGTGTGTTCTTATATTTTAAGTGATATCTCATTAAAGGTGTTTAAAAATGCCAAGCTTTTAATGGTTAACATTAGTTTCTCAAGTGTTTAATTTAAGAAAAAGAGCCAGATAGACTGATTAAACCACAAGCTGATGTTCTAGGTCTGAGAGATAGGAAAGACATATCCTTATGATTTTGGTAATCTCAGCTAAAACTGATAGCCTGGGATGATATCATCCTTAATCACAATAATATTTTACAATGTTGTCCATGGTTACCTCTTCACAAAAAAAAATGTTTACCCAAAAAGATTTTATACTATGTCAGTATTCACAATTGCTCATTAGGATCACTCCCCACATTTGTCAGGTTTCAGAATCCTCAAGGAAGTATATTTTTGAAAATCAGATAATGCTTCTCATAAGGATAGTCATAACTCATGCAGTTAATTATTAGAATGTTGCTCATGCTCACAAGAATTTTCAAACTTGGATAAAATCAACACAAAGTGAGAGTGAACGTACTATTAATGCTAAATGCAATGTCAGTAGAGTAAAAAAATGGTACAGCAGATATTTAAACTTACAAGTATAGAGTTTCAGCTCAGGGAACATCTAGAGAGATCAGTTCATTTCAACCCAACAAATGTAAATCATCTTTTCAGTAAAGTCATTTTAACTTCTATTAAATTCCTAACACTGAGATTGCACACTTTTAAAGGTTTAACTATTTAGTGGAATTATTCAATATCTTCTTAAGCACCTTACTATCCTCTTCAAAAGCTTGCCTTGTTCTGGTATTAGAAAGACTACTTCTGCTTAGGTGCCTGATTACTTAAGATCAGTTTATCTTCTGATTGGTCCAGACATTGACACATACAGAGCTAAACATTATTCTGTACTCTGTATATCTATCTTTCAGATCTCTGCAGACCATTTACTATTTGTAAATAAATCAAGTTCTTTCATAACTTGTATGACATTATCTCCTGTCACATGGGCATATCTACCAAAGGTCACATTTCTAGTCCTACCAAGAGGATATGTTGAACAATTTCTTCATATAGCTGCAGTTCTATGAAACTTGCTCATATCGGTGTTTGACTGACTCAAATCTAGAGTTCTTGGTGACCATAGCATTACATAAATGCATGCATACTTACATACACACATTTCAAGCATGGGCAATAATGGTCTTCTAGCCTGCCCTTTTACCAAAACAGTTGTTCCCATAGTAAGTGCCCAGGCTGTTCATAAAAAAAATATTTAAACTAGTGTTTTCTTTAATGTAATTTGGTAGTCCATTCCATGCATCAGCTATTATCGCAGAACCAATTAGTACACTTCCCATTTCTATAGAATCTTCTGCATAGGTTGTCTGATGATTCTGTACTACTTTCTAATAACCCCAAACATTCCTAGAGGTAGTTGTCACTAAATACCCTATACCTAAATAAGGTTTCCTCATAAATACCTATATGAGGCACTGTAGATGTTCAACTATTTTAGTCTTTCATAATAACTAAATTTTCACATCCATGGATGCCCTTGGTATATTTCTTCTGTATTATTTCCAGTTTACTAATGCTTGTTTTCTTATAAGATTTCCATATTGTTATTCCATACTCATGTTTGGGTCTAATGTAACTAACAAACAATGAAGTCCTAATTTCTGATTTCCTAAACTTTATAAATCTTTTTACACTGCCTATAGTTCTATAACTATCATTAACCAATTGGTTAATATGATTAGAGAAAAAAATGTATCTACCCATATACCCAGGTCCTTAGATTAACCTACGGTTTCAATCTCTGTGTGCTGCATTAAATATTCAGCTTACAATTTATGTCACCCAAATCTCATATGCTTATTTTTTTATGAATTTATCAGCATATTATCCTCCTGTGCCCAAATGTTCAATTTAGTCAAGTTCTTTTGCAGACATACTCTATCTGTAACACATGTAATCAGTTTACCCATTTTCAAGTCATCTGCATACAGAATGTAGGACTCCTCATATGAAAAAGATAAATCTGAAAGATACTATCTAAACACTTATGGGCCTAGGATAAAACCCAGTGGGACACCCTGACTGTAACCTCAAATTTCACTTGTCCATTTGCTGTGCGAGACTTGCCATGTCCTATTTATAAGCCGTGCAGCTATCCATCTTATCAATAATAGATTAATACCTACTTGTTCTAATTTATTGATCAGTGTTTTGTGCATTATCCTATCAAATGCTGATGTTAAATCTATATGAAATACATCACAGCACAATTTTTCATTCGTAGCTATTGTTACAGAACATCATGTTACAGGGTGGAAGTGAACCTACTTTTGTCACATGCATGCTGATAAATGGTTTCAAGTCTCAACCTTTCCAGTTTTGACAATAATTTAGCCATTATAACCTTCTCCATTATTTTTCCACAACATGACAGTAAACATATGGGTCTGTGTGACTGAGTTTGCCCTATTTTCCTTTCTCTTATTGACAGGTTTAACAAATGCATGTCTCTAACCATGAAGATTCCATATTTAAACGATCTTCTAAATGGTAGATATAATGGTACTGTAATGTCATAATGAAGTGTTCTCAGGTCATCATCACTAATTCCATCTCCTTCCTCTACTTGCTATGGATCCAGTTTGCACAGTTCTTTATCAATGTAATCTAATTTGATTTCAGTACCTGAGATTACCTAGATGTCACTAGGACAAGTTATCACCCCCTTCGTAGATCCAAACTGCTTTGCGTAAGATTTTGTAAATATAGCTATAGTCTTTTATGCCTGAGAATAAATTTTAGCATGTACACTCAGTTTATCAATCTGTATGTCTTTACACCTACCACAAGTTATATATCTACAAAATGATTTCCTATTTTGCTCGGTATATTTATAAAAATATTCTTCATTTCATTTCACGCTATGTTTAATTTGTCTGTCCATATTAATGGTGGAAAAATGTGACATGAAGTAATAGTAATATCTTAAAGAACACAAAAAGAACACAGGCAATATCTAGTGTGTTTCTTTCCCTGGCCTGGTAGTTTTTTTTTTTTTTTTTTTTTTTTACAATTTGAAGCAATTGTTGCTCCTGAAGATACATTATAAACAATTTCATTACTAATGTTGTTGAATCAATATTATTTCAGTCTGTTTCCAGGAAATCTAAGTCCCCAGCCACTATTATTCTTCTGTCTTGTGTTTCACGCAAGAAATTCATGAATTCCTCTACGTCTTAAGCACTAGACTTTGGTGATCTATGCACTACAACAGAACAGTTATTATATGTTCCAGGATTGTCTTTATTGTCACAGTTACACAATCTATATGCTGGTGTTATCATTGAACATGTAATAATCACAGCTCTCACAACAGTCTTTAATCTCTATCATAAGTACTCCAACTGATTTTTTTCTTAGAATGTCTGTAACAGTTGTTGTTGTGTCTTTCGGCTTTTCCCAGTTAGTGGTCGCCACAACGGAACTCCGGTCCGCTAATGATTGGCAGTAGATTTTTACTTGCCGAGTTGCTGGCCCTGACGCACAACCTTCAACGAAGGTAAGCCCATTTACGCATGTCTCTACACAGAAGACGCTCTAGCTGAGAATTGAACAGGACAACGTCTTACTGTGAGGTGACAATGCTACCACAGCACCACCACCGCAGTATCCCAGAATGTCTGTAACAGTAAAAGCATTTATGCCCTGACATAACTAGTTTCCAGTCATTGTTTTTTTTAACCAACTTTCACAAACAATAACATCATCAATCATATGGGAACATAACTTTTCCAATAAAACAAGGAAAAAATGCTATTATTATTAATGCTCCTAGTGTTAACAACCATCAGAAATGCATCAAATGTTGCTATCTGTGAACTGTTAAATTTTTGACCTGGCAAAATTCCTGTCTTGTGTTTGTTGAATATTACAAAATAGCTGATGGAAAAAATTTCCCTGATCTCGATAAGTGCATGCCATCCAGTTTAAACACATTTGCCCAGAATTAGACTTGGATACTGTACACATTTCCATTTTTTTTAAATGGGATATTTTTTTCATATAGGTATTTACCCAAAAATCTTTGCATTCGTGAGGACCTGATTCTCCTTTCTATATGTGATAGGTGAAAAATACATCCAAACATCCGTACAAGCTATGCCATCTCCGAAAGCTGTAAGTCCCCTACTAGCAGTCAGAAAGTCCATGTGGATGTATGGATGAGATTGTTTGTACCAACATGAATAAAAAACAATCCATAATTCTTTAAATTAAGGCATTCTAAGGCCTTTCTCACATCCTCTGTTTTTGGTCCAGATAAGAATAACACTATTCAATGTTCATTATCTTTCCGCTAATAACTGAATCTCCAGTTACAAGAATATCTTTTCTGACCAGATATGAATAATCTTCAACTTCTAATAAAGTAATATCTGCTCTAACAACTGTTAAAAAGGAATGATCTTCATCACTGTTAGTTAATCCCATGGTTTTCATTATTACTTTTGCAAGCATACAATTCTCATCCAGCTGGCTTTGTATATCCTCAGCCTGAGCCATGTTGTCAATGTCTGTCTTTCTCCTCTTTTTTTTCTTACACTTCTTTGATCCTTCTACATTCAGTTTGGATTGCTTCCTTTTCACCTGCCCCTTGTTTTTTTTTTTTCTACCTTTTTTTTTGGAAAGTTGATGCATATCCTGTAGACTTATAGTTTTCTGGTAGAAAAATGTTACCTTTTCCTGTAATCTGTGCATTACATAAACAAGTCTCCTTTTAAGTATGTATTCTTTTTGCTTTACATACAATAATCAGATTATTTTCCTTCCTAGTTATTTGTTGTGAATTTCTTCCTTTCTTTTTTTTTTAATTTTTTTTATATGCTCTAAATTTTTAGACTGCTGAATACTTGTATCTAGAATTCCAAAGTTGTCAGTGATATTATCTTGTTCAGTAGGGGTCGAAGGATCTTTACTGATGATAGACACTCCCCTTCCTAAACTTGCTCTATTTCCTCTTTCCCTAATGTAATCTCATCAGTCCAGTCATCAATATATGTAACAACAGTTCTCCAAGCTGTTCCAATTGCATGAGTGCAATCTTCATCAGTAAGTCTAGATTTAGCATCCAAAGAACACAGCCAGCACTTGGGGAGTATATTAAACCAGCATTTAATTATAAAATAGCAAGATAAACCAGGTTCGGCATAAACACCAAAGCCTTCATCAGTGTGAATAAGGCTAACACCAAATCATATTTAAATAGGCACCAAACCAACAAACAGTGATTGTAATTGGCTGATCATAACTGACCATTAAGTCCAGCCGGGAACAAGCCCCCCAGTCTAACTATACATTTTTCTCTGTTATCCAAAATTGTATGCCAGACAATAACATTATTTCTTGTGCCCTTAATAATATCAATAATGGTAATCCTAAACCTGGCAGAGGGAATGTAACAAAACATGCTTATACAAGGCATTGCTAGTCCTTTGATGTTTAATGTCACTAAGATGATGACTAACCCGAAATTTAAAAGGCTTAGATGTTTGGCACACATAAAAAGCCCCACAGGAACAGGTAGCAAGAAACAGCACCCAATCCGAAGAACAATTAGCAAAGAAACAAATGTCATATACCCTGGTAGTGTTATGAGTGGTGAAACTGCTAATTCAATTAATACTACTACAGTGGACACAATGACCACATGGATAGCATCCAATTGCAGCCTCCCCTGTTAGTGTTCTCTGTGTAAACCCTTTCTCCCTGGTTAATTGGTGCTTATAATAATTAAGATATGCACCCACTGTTTTACCTCTCCTAAAACCAAAATGGCACCTGTCATTAACCAAGTGCCCGAGTTTATGATCCGCCTGCAGTATGTTCCAGTTACGATAAATAACCTGACAAAACATGTCCATGTTCCTTCCATATGTAGCAGTGAACCTAAGCTGGGTAGAAGCATTTCTGGATTAAGTCTTATATTCCATTAATTCCGACCTATCCTTCCCAGATACCTGATGGCAAGCTAAGGTGATGATCCCAGGCTTATAGCCCCTACGTTTAAATCTCTGAACCATATCCCTCCTGGAGTTCTTATATTGCGTAGCATCAGAACATATCCGTTTAAGCCTAATGAATTGTGATTTGGGAATGTTGCATATAGCATGTGGCAGATGAAAACTGGTAGCATGTTCTATAGAATTATATTCGGGGAATTTATGGAAGACCTGAGTATCAAGGGTGCCATCCAAATTCTTAGTGACCAAAACATCCAAAAAAGTTATCTGTTTTTGGTCATGATGACATGTAAATTGTAAACCCTACTTGTTGTCATTCATATATTGAATGAACTCATTAAGGTATTCCAAATCACCCTTCCAAATCAACCAGCAATCATCTAAATAACGATGCCAGATGTCAGTCTCGGGTATGTATATATTATGAAGAGGATCATAAATTAATTGTTATTACAAATAAGCCATAAACAGATCTGCATATATGGGAGCAAAAGATGCCCGCATGGCTGTCCTTCAAGTCTACAGAAAACATTCCTCCTGATAATAAAAAATGTTCATGATTAGAACTCTTTCAGTAAGCCCAACGAGAAAAGTGTTAAAACCAGGCAGATATAGTTTAGAGATCTGTAACCAATATTCCACAGCCATGAGACCCACTCAGTGTGGGATATTAGTATAAAGGGCTGTAACATCTAGTGTGCATAAATACCATTCTGGTTCTGTTTGTGAATTGGATAGAATCTGCAAGAATTCTGTTGTATCTTGTATTCTTGCTCGGACATGTTTTAACAAGGGTCGCAGATACTTTGTAAGAAAAACTGACAAAGGATCCATGAGGGAACCCCTTCCTGAGACAATGGGTCTTCCTGGTGGATTTGATAAAGATTTATGAATCTTTGGTAGTAAATAAAGATATTGTCTATTGGGGTCCGTCACCATCAGATGTTCAGAAGTGGCTTTGGAAATAATGCCCTCCTCTACTGCCAAATTAATAAAAGTATCAATTTGTATCTTAAAGGATAAACTAGGGTCAAGAGGCATGGGCATATAGTATCATTGATCTCCAAGTTGTCTAAGGGCTTCAGTATTATACTGGCACAAATCCATTACCACCACCACCCCGCCCTTGTCAGCAGGCAAAACTACAATGTCAGTATTATTCATAAGCTCATGCAAAGCTTCCCATTCATGATTAGAGAGATTATTTGTTTTGGAAATACCCTTACCATATTGTTCATATAGATCTTGGAGACCCCTATGAACAAACAATTGTACTGTGGGATGCATTGGGGGCATAAAATTGGACTTCTTAAACAGAAACAAATCCTCATTAGTATTGTTCAACCCATCTTGAAAAAATATCTTTAAATTCAACAAACGTGCAAAAGAATATACATCAGTCAAAAATCCTCCTCATGTACAAAGAAGGCCGGGACAAGATTCAAACCTTTATTCAATAACCCATGCTGATTCTCTGTTAAAACATATGAAGATATATTAAGCACATTCAGATCTGTCACTTGTTGCTCATCATGCATAATGAGGTCTCCATGGTTGGAATATGTGTTGTGTTTTTTATGTTTGCTCCCTGCTCGGCATATTCTAACCCTAAAGGGGCATCACTGTCAGTGCATTTAGGTGTAGGTGAAACCTGCATGTGTGCTGCCTCAGAGTCCGTGAAAAAAGATGACTCATCTCCAGATGTACCCCCAAAAGAGGAAGTGGAGTTTTGTAAAATAGATTTGGGAAGTTTCCTTTTACCAGATTTGGGCACTGGATTAACCAATTTGACATTTTTTATAAGGGCCAAAAGGCCACCCCCTCTCGTAATCCATTTGATCCCTATTAAGTTTGTGAAGTTTCTTCTCCTTCAATTGCTTTTCTAAAGATAATAAATCCTGACCAAGTTGCTGAAGGCATGAATGGTAAATGGCCTGTCTCTCAAATTGTTTGGTTTGTTCACAAAGTGACGTAACCTCGTTCAAACTCTGATCAATACAACGATCATAATAAGAGGCTAATGCCGCCACAAACCCCATGGAGGCTTGCTGATGTGCCCTGGTCCATTGCTCCTCCAATTCCTGATCTATTAAATGAACTAGGGGTTGTGTCTGCACCCTGAGTCCCCTGGGACTAATATTTTTGGCCATATAGGCCTTAAAAAGTCTCAAGTGCCAGACATTAGACCGTAAGACCTTCATGCTCTTAGATAGTTTGAAAAATATATCATTGCAATCTGTAGTGGGTATATCCTGATCAGAAGTAGTTGGAATATTAGTCTGATTATCAAACCCAAAACTGCTTAGATCATTATGATCTGAAGATAAGCCAAGTAAAAGCTGGTTCAAATCCATATTGATGTATTCACAATAAGGACGGATATGAAACACACTGTGTTAAAATAAATATAAGATATGATAGGCTGGATAGATACGTGTGCCATAAAACAAAAGGTCAATATAGGAATGAATCAAATATAAAACCCCTTAGATCACACACAATATGACTGTTACTGTATAAATAATAAGCATGATGACCTATAAGGCCCCAAGACAAAATTGTACATCATATGAAAAAGTGCTTACACAATCAATAAATGATACTAATCCACCTGTCCATAATTGCCATGGATTATGAGTAAAACCAGGAAGTGGAATCAAATACGACACCAGAGACACAATAATAGCCACCAGAATACTAAAGAATGTCCTGTACACAATCCAAAATGGCCACAAAATAAAACAAAGGTATTACTGCGGGTCCTGAGATTAGATCATATTCAGATGAAAAGACATTTAAATGCCTGGAACCCATAAATACCAATAAATGTGTGAGCCAATCAATTAGTATAGAAAGGCTTCGTGTCCCAATAATCTGTAAAAAAGAGTGAGCACCATAAGTACAACCTAAACAAAAACAATTAACAGAAATATTGTGTCCGAATATAGGGGTATAAAAATATATAAACCAGCCTGCCAGACTCATACAATATTTAAACATATCCTGTGTATCATACCTGAAAAGTTCCAATACAATGACTCAGCTAATAGACCCCAAAAGATGCTAAAAAAAGGCCCAAAAAATTGTTTAACAGACCAACCATGAAACCCATATATCATCAATAATAACAAAATCCAGACAAATAATAAATCCAGTAATATTGGTACTATGGGCCCAGGGTTGCCAGATTTCCAGCCCCCCAGGTATGGACAAAAAAAAAAAAAAGAAGGTATCTCACAGCAAGTGAAGACCAAAAAAAAAAGGTCTTCACGGCAAGTGAAGACCAAAGGTCTTTAATGCAGAACACAGTTCCACATTAAAGAACTGAGCTCGCTCAGTAGCTCTGCACTAAACACGGAGCTTCTCATGTTTAATGCATTGCAGTTCCGCATTCAACACAAGTAGCTCCATGTTTAGCGATTTTTGATTGGCCTGTATACCGGCATATGGGCCAATCAAAAATCGCTAAACATGGAGCTTCTTGTGTTTAATGCGGAACACAAGAAGCTCCGTGTTTAGCAATTTTTGATTGGCCCGTATGCCAGGTATACGGGACAATCAAAAAAAAAAAACAAACAAAGCGGAGGCTGGCCAGGATTTAAACCGGCAGGGTGGGACTCGGGATCAGGCTGCTGATCTCGGGACAGTCCTGCCCAAATAGGGACGTCTGGCAACCCTGTATGGGCCCCACCTATAATAATGACTCTAAGCACAAAATAGGCCTGTAAAATCAAAAATAATGTACCTGCCAAAATATGTAGCTTGCATATAATCTGATACAATATAAATGCATCTGTAGGTAATACCAACTTCCAAGCAAAACAATATTAAGTAAGAAATACACAATAAATGTCCGTCCTGGATGTCCCTGATTAATCCAATCAAAAATAATGAGATGCCAAACATTTCCGACTGTCCCAATCTGAAAATTTATTCATATATGTCCAAAAAGCGATAAAGCAACACTGGTACCCATTCAATGACCTCGTATTAAAGATTGAAGAAAGGCTAAGTCCAAATAATGTAAAAAGGGTAAAAAAATCCTTCTCAAATGAAATCCAATCCTGAGTGATGAAAACAGACTACAAAAATGGCCGTATCAATAATCTCAACACCTGCTAGAGAAAATACAACAGGCATATAAACCTACTAATGCACAATAAACCTAAACACACATACTTTCTATGAGCAAAGTCCTGGTTCCATCCCTGAACATATGTTAATTAATCACATAAAACAGTTACAATCAGTTACAAGGATTAAGTTCCAATGATGTAAAAAAAATTCAAAACGTCTAAAATCCAAAAGGATGATGATAGTCTTGATTCCAAAATGGTTGAACAACTGCTATGTCCATTTAATGACCCCGTAATGGCAAAAGGCATTGAATGAACACCAATACAAGGAGGTATAACACAGATGATACCAGCTAGCTAAAGGAGTCCTTCACGATTCCAATTCACCAGCTGACCAATGAGACATGATGTACCCAAACTCGCAAAAAACACTGCCACTGATAAAAATACGCTAATGCAAAATATGTAGCCAAAATAAATGAAGCACGATAACTTCACTTAAATGAAAGGACCAACCTTCATGAAACGATAAACATAACCATCCACCAGGAAAGTATTAGGGGCAAAATGAAAACCGAAACTACTCACCCATGAACACTCCTGTAAGTACAGCAGTCCATGGCTAAACTGAGTATTCCATTCTTGCTTCAAGGGCCTGAAACAGCACAAATGCCGACTAATTCCCCAAACAACAGCAGGAAACAGGAAACCGAAACTCCTCACCCATGAACTCTCCTGCAAGTACAGCAGTGCATGGCTAAACCGAGTAAGCATCCAAAGAACACAGCCAAATCAAATGGATAGTTAGACTGGGAGGCTAGTTCCTGCCTGGACTTAATGGTCAGTTATGATCAGCCAATTACAATCACTGTTTGTTGGTTTGGAGCCTATATAAATATGATTTGGTGTTAGCCTTATTCACACTGATGAAGGCTTTGATGTTTATGCCGAAACTGGTTTGTCTTGCTATTTTATAATTAAATGCTGGTTTAATATATTCTACAAGTGCTTGCTGTGTTCTTTGGATGCTTACTTGGTTTAGCCATGCACTGCTGTACTTGCAGGAGCATTCATGTGTGATAAGTCTAGATTTACTGCTAATCATCATCAACTTCTTTCAGATGTTCCTGTTAGGGGTCACCACAGTGGATAATCTGCTTCCATTTCTTCCTGTGCTCTGCATCTTGCTCTGTCACACCAACCACCTGCATGTCCTCTCTTACCACATCCATAAACATTATCTTAGGCCTTCCTCTTTTCCTGTTAACTGGTAGCTTCATCCTTAGCATCTTTTTCCCAATATACTCAGCATCCCTCATCAACACATGTCCATACCAATGTAATCTTGCCTCTCTGGCTTTGTCTCCAAAACTTCCAACCTGGGCTGACCCTCTAATATATTTATTCCTAATCCTGTCCATCCTCGTCACACTCAGTGCAAATATTAACATCTTTAACTCTGTCACATCCAGCTCTAACTCCGGCTTTTTTGTCAAATCCACTGCCTCCAACCCAAATAACATAGTTGGTCTCATTACCGTCTTGTAGACCTTCCCTTTCACTCTTACTGGTACTCGTCTGTCACAAATCACTCCTGACACTCTTCTCCACCCACTCCATCCTGCCTGTACTCTCTTCTTCATCTCTCTTCCACACTCACCATTACTCTGAACTACTGATCCCAAGTATTTAAACTCATCCACCTTTGTCACCTCTACTCCTTGCATCCTCACCCTCTCATTCACACACATATATTCTGTCTTAGTCCTGCTGACCTTCATTCCTCTTCTCTCTAGAGCATATCTCCACCTCTCCAGGGTCTCCTCCACCTGTTACCTACTCTCACGTCAGTTCAAAATGTCATCTGCAAGCATCATAGTCCACAGGGACTCCTGTCTGAGCTCGTCTGTCAACCTGTCCATCACCATTGCAAATAAGAAAGGGCTCAGAGCTGATCTTAGATGTAATCCCACCTCCACCTTAAACGCATCCGTCACTCCCACCGCAGACCTCACCGCTGTCACACTACCCTCATACATATCCTGTACCACTCTTACATACTTCTCTGACACTTCCGACTTCCTCATACAATACCACAGCTACTCTCTAGGCACCCTGTCATATGCTTTCTCTAAGTCTACAAAAACACAATGCAAATCCTTCTGACCTTCTCTGTACTTCTCCATCAACAATCTCAGAGCAAATATTGCATCTGTAGTGCTCTTTCCCGACATGAAACCATACTGCTGATCTCTATTCATCACGTCCCTTCTTAACCTAGCTTCCACTACTCTTTCCCATAACTTCATGCTGTGACTGATCAGTTTAATCCCTCTGTAGTTACTACAGCTCTGCACGTCACCCTTATTCTTAAAAATTGGTACCAAAACACTTTTTCTCCATTCCTCAGGCATCTTCTTACTTTCCAAGATTTCATTAAACAATCTATATAAAAACTCCACTGACATTTCACCTAAACACCTCCATGCTTCCACAAGTATGTCATCTGGACCAACAGCCTTTCCATTCTTCATCCTCTTCATAGCTATCCTAACTTCCTCCTTGCTAATCCATTGCACTTCATGATTCACTATCCCCACATCATCCTACCTTCTCTCCCTCTCATTCTCTTCATTCATCAACCCCTCAAAGTACTCTTTCCATCTGCTCAACACACTCACTGGTAAGCAAATCATCTAATGTTTGACAAGAAAAACACAGATCACAAGTTTTCTCAAGTGTTAACTTTAAATATGCATACCTTTTACTACACTGTACTAAATACTTGTGCTTTGGCAAATCAAAGTATTGTTTTAACAGTACCAGTTTTGAAAGTCACACAAAAGCTAGAATGCCTGTCTTACTATCATACACAGTCACACTTCTTTTTAACAGTAAAGATCAAAAAGTATAAATTAACACTCTGGTAAATCTTTTTGTCTGCAATCTGAGTTTTTCTTTCTACAAACAGTGAAAAACAGTGGTAAAAAATAAAAATATAAAATCAAAATAAATCTTCTCTTTGCAGGCAACTGTACAAACAATCACAAGCAAACACAGGATTATTTAGATATGCTCTGGATTGTTCTCTTTGCAGTCTGTGTGAATTTATAGATGACTGGGGCCTTTGGGTTGGCTACAGTTTGCCTATCTGAAACCTATCTCTTTCTAACAACAAACAGTGAAATGTAGAGGTAAAACAATCGGATGTAAACCAAAATGAATCTTCTTGTCTACTAGCTACCCCTTTCTTCCTATAAACAGTGAAAATCAGTGTTAAAAATACAATACAAATCAAAATAAATGTTTTCTCTACCAGCAACTGCACAATTAATCACAAACGAGCACTGGACTGGCATTCCATACCTCCTCAAATATTTAATCAAGTACTTGTTGGGTGAACCAAGATATTCACAATTTCAAAATCTGTGTGATCTAAGATATTTACCAGTTGTATAAACAACCCAGATTATTTGCTGATACAATAGGGAAAGATTCAAAAACACTGGGGACCCTCATCACTTTAACAGTTTCTGTTACATATAAATTGTCCCACTGGATGGACTTCAGCTTTTGTCTTTTAATGTTTAACAGGACCAGGAGCAGGTACCTAAATTAACATTCACAGACTGAAACCAAAGTAGTTCAAACAGATGGTTGTTCCAAAAATTTGTCAAAGTCCATTTTATTGCTTTCTGTCGACTCTGCCCCGGCAGAATTAACTAAACTGGAAGCATCAAAAGTTATGTCTCACTCTAAAGCACTGGTTATCCAGAGCATAGTGATCCAAGTTCCCTGTCTTTCAAATGTGCTCTGTATACCCATTAAGTTTCTATACAAGAATAAGGTACTTATGTATTATCGCAGCCACTTTCCAAACCAATAATACCTAAGTAGCCTTACTTATTCTTATACAGAATTGGGCCGAAACATTAATGACTTAAACATTCTGCATCATAAGCTGTGCAGTACTTGCACATTCAAACAATAGTATATCATCCACAATTAAGATCTTACAGTGTAAACAGTCTGGTTAAGATAAGGCAAAACATTGTGCCATTCTGTGGTTGTTGACACAGTAAAAAAGGTCAGAGCATCCATTATATTTTGTATATTATAGTTGTGAAAAGAACAGTACCATCCTTAAGCATTGTACATGATCATAAGGGGATACATTTTTTTTATTTTCTCCTTCTGAAAAAATTCCAGATCCTTTTACTGTTTGGGTAAGTGAATGCTAAAAAATGACAGCTGTTGTGCGTCTTTTTAAGCTATGATTCTGGCATTTAGTTATTTTTACTCTGTGAAGCAGCTGGCAAATACCTGACAAGGCAAATAAAAGAACAACTTAAAGTGAGTTATTCTGTACTGTACTGTCCCACTCCTCTGTCGGGAAAATATAAGGTAAAAACCATCAGTACTTGCGTATTATCAACCTGTTTGGAACGTGGTTGTGATAATACATAAGTACCAAGAATAAAAATTCTGCATCACTTCTACTTTGAGTAAATGGCTCCATAATTAACTTGTTTAGAAAAAAATACTGCTAAATTAAGTAAAATAACATAGCAAATCTGTATACTCCAGTTAAAGGTAAAAACTGTAAAAATAAATAAAGTAAAATAAAATAAAGGCCATAAAAAGACAGTACTTATGAATGCAGCTATATAATGTTAAGTGATTTCATCTTAACAATACCTCAACAGAATTCAGTCAATGTATTTTAGAAGATTTTGCATCATCTGCACTTGTGATTCTAGTTAGTGGTTTCAAATGTGATTTTGGGGAGATATATAAAGCTTATGTTTGGCTAGTTTGATTTGTCTGATGAAGTCTTGTTAAGATGAAAGCATTTCATGTTAATAAAGGTGAAGTCATTCACATGTAGAACATATTAAATGCATCTGATTGAGGGAAGATAACCACTATAGAGAAAAAAATGACGGAGTGAAATGGATGCAGAAAGGTGATAGAGCACATTTTTCCACCAACTACAGTGCTAACCAAAATTCTGCAAGGGTAGTTATATTGATGCCAGCTGGGGTATTCAGTTACTACATACCTTCTACTGATATTCAGGTACTGGGATCACTTGACTATATAATGGTACCTTGAGGGCCTCAGCCTCTAACACTGTAATGTGCCCATCAAGTTTATGTAGATGCCTTTAAAATAAACAGTACACAGCCACAGATGTGTACTGCTCTGGAGTCACCACCATCACTACCATTCCTCATATGTGCTCCACAGCATGTCACTACACTCTGCTCCTGTGGAGAGGTCAGCCACTCCTAACTCATCATTTCCTCCCCCACCATGCCACAGCCAACAGCTGCCCAAACTGCTTATAAAACTTGGGCCACAGTCAGGGCTTCATATCCCTATCCTAGTGGGGCCATATAGGTTACAAATTGAAGGGAAAGTGAAATTAGGCAGAAGGTGAAACAGGAGAGGATCCATTATGGGGACACAGAAGAGGCTACTCAGTATTGCAGACTTAATCACACAGGGAGCAGAAGTGTAAGCAACAAAGAGAAGAAAGACTAGATTACAATGAAATTTAAACTGGGCCTTAGACTCATAAAACACAGGAGAAGGTGACCAAAGTTTTAAATAAGTAAGGCCAGAAAAGTGGCAGTCAGATGCAGGGAGAAAGGCTGTATTCTCAGAAATGCTAAAAGTATCAGCAAGTACCTACAGAAAGGCTTAAAGACTATAAAGACCAGTTGTGACAGTGACCAACAGCAAAGGCTTGGTACCAGTAGTAAAGTCAATTTGAACTGGCAGAGACAGCAACTATATGCATGCCCTTCCTCCTTTTAGCTGCTTTGATCTGCAGACTGTGAGTACCAGCTGCACTGGGCAGTGTGGACTTGAAGTGAACACAAAAACCAGTCCAACTAACTTCCATATCTGTAATATTTATCCAGCCCTTCCTTATATCCTCACTTACTTTGTATCTAGCAGCACTGGTCATCATGAGAAATAAACATGCAACCCCTCACCCTGTTGAAAGCCTTATAGCACATTGGATCCTGAGAATGTGCATGGACACTCTTATGATTACTGTTAACAAACTCCTACTAAAACCAAAATACTGTGTGTAACATGTGTAAAGTCTACCTCCTGTATATAACCCAAACTCAACAGCTTATATCAAATGTATAGCTCTATAGGAAATACAGACAACAGGGGGTCATGCAATAAGTACATAGAGGGCCTTAAAGCAGCATGACTAAGCTAGTCCAACTGTCAATGTCCTCATTATAGGTGACTCCATAGTCAGTCAGGTGCTACACTCACCAGGTTGAGCATAGACAGGGTAATAGTTAGTACCCTTTCAGGTGCCAGGATATTTAACTTTATTAAAGCCCACAAGTCTCTTCAACACATGTACATATATGACCTGATCATTGGACAGGTGGAAGTGAATGACTTCAGATGCACCTCTGGATCATAGAAAGAGGGACATGATGGAGGTGTCTGGAAAGGGAGTGAAACCAGTATTGTGCAGTATCCTACCATTGCCAAGAATAATGCCACAATACAAACAAAAAATAAATTAAATTTAATTATTGGCTAACTACTTGTGTTCTTCTAGGTGTATCAAACATTTATTAGACTGGGAGGCGATGGCTGACAACCCTGATTCTTTTGTTTGGATGATCTGCATCTCTGTCCTCATAACTGCCATATAATGGATGAGACTTTTTCTTTCCCCATAGTGTCTTTTTTAAGCAAGGTCACACTCAAAGCATCCATATAGACAACCACACTCAAAATTATATAAAATCAGCAAATGATCAATACTAGAAGCCTAAGCAAAAAGTCGCACTCCTCACAGGCATTCCTAATGCTTGAGAATATTGACATATGAGTAGTCACTGAAAACTAGTTTCACAACATTGAAAGCACTCCCACAGTGCGGGGTCTTAATGCCTCTCACTCCTTTTGAGCCAATGCTGAATTATATATTGTAACTGGTAGAGGCATATCCATATCCCTAAGAAATCATTTCACCTATTAGTCTCTCCACTGAAGTCACACCCGAAGTATGAAAAACTGCTGCTATTATCCCACTCCACAAGGGGACCCAATTCTCACTGCAGCAACTGTAAACCTATAAGTCTCACCAGCCTTATCTGTATGGCAAAAGAGCGCATAATTATGAACCCCATACATAAGGACATAGGCAGCCTTCAAACCCTGGACCATAGCCAATTTGGATTTGTTACAGACAGATCCTGCCTCTTAAACCCGGTGAACTTTTTTGTACAAGTCATACAGGCATTAGACTCCAGTGAATCAATTTACATGGCATACCTGGAATTGGTCAAAGTCTTTTGATACCATGCTAAACTTGGGCATCATTGGTAAGCTAATCCAGTTAAATTTATACACCTATGATACCCACTGAAAATAAAATTGGCTTAATGAAAGAACCCAGTCCGTAAGTCTTACAGGTGCACTGTCAACTAAAATAATAGTTCCCAGCCCAGCAGTGTCTGTCAGGGACTACAACTGGTCCTGGGGCCACTCATCTATTACCTAGTTTTCTAACATTAGCATCAATACCAAAGGCATGTCCCTGATGAAGTTTGCCAATAATTGCAAATCTAGAGCTGTCATAAATACATAGAAGACCTGCAAATTCTCTACGTGGGTATAGCCAATGGTGCTTGGACCATGGCTTCACACTATATGCCAAAACAAATGCAGCATCCTCGCCTTTTTTCATGAACCAATGAAAAGGGATAGTTGTTCATAATGCTGGACTGGAAAGGTATAGCTCAATGATTGCACCTTTACACTAAAATGGAAATAATCAAGGACAGACACAAAAGTAGATGATAGAGTCGGTTTACTGGAAATAGACAAAAGTTTTAAAAAAGATGAAGCTATACAGATATAGCTCTGAATATGGCAATATTGTCTTACTCTACAGTACAAGGACTCTGGGCAATAAGATGAAGACCTGCAAGCACTACTGAAGGACAAGTGGACAGGCATTACTGGCCAGAAGTTAGATTACTCACCTTAAACTGATCGTTGAGCTCGTTGAGATCGTTGAGCTCACTACACTCCCTACTCTGTCCCCATCCCCACCCCTCCCCCATGACATCAACCTTATACCTAGCCTGACTCCTCCCATACTTCTCTTCCACCTATCCCATAACCCCCATAATTATTCCCCACAGTCATACCATTCCTCCTGACTACTCTACCTCCCCACCCATTTGAAATAGGGCCATATAGTCCTCCATCCCCTAAACAATCACTATCTTGTTCATATTCATTGTGTTGTCACACTGCACTCAACCACCATCATGTCCATCACTTCTATTACTACAATCTCACTTCTCTCACATACCCTCTCTCTCTCCTAACAATAATCACAACTTTTCAGACACCCAACATACCTCCTTCTCCTATCTGTACAACCACCACGTATAACCCACATTTATCAAGTTATTCAGACATCCACCCTAGCTTATTCAGAGCTAATACCTCTGTACTATCCAAAGTGAAAATTCTACATCTACAAAGACACCCCCATTATCACACCACCAGCAGCAACTATACCAGTTTTAGGAAGAAAATTGTAAGCATAACCCACAAAATTTGCCAAAGCATTATTTCCCAGTGCGGTGATCTACAACCCAACCCAGGCCTAACTCCCCTCAGCCTCAGCAAACATAGTAAATCTCTCATGCTATCAACCATAAATCTCCAAAGCCTTAGAAACAAGATACCTGAACTCCATGCATGGATTTCACAGTTCAACCCAGATATTATAGCAGCTACCAAAACCTGGTTGAAATCATATGTAAAAGACACTGAATTTCTCCCCCCAAGCTACTCATGCCTGAGAGTCGATCGGCCCAACAAGAGAGGAGAAGGAGTAGCAATACTCTTCCCTAGCAAATATACTTTATTTCCCTTACTCAAAACCAACACCCAACTTCTCCCCAGCCGAAGTACTAATCTCTATATTAAAACTGAACAACCATAAACACATATGCATAACTGCTCTGTATATTCCTCCAGGAAACAACATACCAATATTAGAAAACATACTTGCCTGGACTTCCCAAAATATAGATAATGAAACCATCATTCTAGGTGATGTAAATATTGATTGGCTAGACATTGCCCACAACAACCCCTCAAAAAACATAAATCTTTACAACTTCTCCCAACTAATTGAAGACATCACCAGACCTCACAAGAATAACAATTGGGGCTCTACAATAGACTGGATATTAGTGTCCTACCCTTACAATGTCATCACTGCTGGCATACTACCTAATACAATTAGTGACCACCACCCAGCATACATCATATGCAAAACTACTCCAACCCCAGGCCAACACCAATACATATCAACTAGAAATTTTACAAAGTTCCAACCATCCATATTTGATGAAACTTTAGCTAAAGTAAACTGGCTGCCCTTCAAACCCCTACCACCTAATGAGGCTGCTGAATTCTTTAACTCAACATTTCTAGACATCCTAAATAGGCAAGCACCCAGCTGCCAAAAATTAATAAAACATAACCATGCAAGCTGGCTCTCAAAATCCACCAAAAAAATAATGTCCACAAGGGATAAAATCTGGAAATCATGGCAGAAAAACAAAGACCCCTCAACTCTACTACATTACAAGCAACTCTGTAACCAGGCAAAACATCTAATAACTAGTGATAAAAAAGCCCACTACCTCCACCTACAAAGCCAACATAAAAATAATCCCAAAAAATTATTTTCCTCCATCAACCAGCTATTACACCCAGGCTCTCAAAGCAACCCATCCCCTGACCCACAAAACCCCACTACCGGACATGTCACCCTCATCAGTTCCTACTTCATTGACACCATAGCTAACCTAACCACCACCTTTCCTACAGTTAATACCACCACCATCAAGACAACTGATCACCAAATCATCCCAGAAAAAATTCTACCCTCAACTGTAACATAAAATTCTCCCCCATAACCACCACTACAATAAAAAAAACTTTTACTTAAGCTAAAACCCTGTACTCTGGCCCCTGAAAATCTACCCCCACACTTCTGGTAGCTTGCAGCAAACTTTATAGCTTATCCCATCTGCATACTCATTAACAGATCAATTAAAGAATCCCTTGTCCCAGACATCTAGAAAAAAAGCATTCATTCTCCCCTTACACAAAGGCGAGACCAATGCAGACACCACAAACTTTCGACCCATAGCAATTCTCTTACCCCTCTCTAAAATGCTGGAAAAATGCATCGATGCCCAACTCCTCAACTACCTGCTTGAAAATCAAATTTTATCACCCACTCAGCATGGTTTCAGACCAGGACACAGCACCACTACTGCTCTCCTATCCTTCCTTGATACAGTTAACCGGGCACGGGATTCTGGCAAAATAATTGCTTCACTACAAAGCTTTCGTTACCATTTCCTACACTATCCATCTCTCTAAACTGTCCACCCTCCACATTTCTCCTCCTACCCTACAGTGGTTTAATAGCTATCTCTCCAATAGGCAGCTATCCACCAAACGGCAACAGTCTTACTCTCCCTTCCTCAGTACTTCCACAGGGGTACCCCAAGGCTCCATACTTGGTCCACTCTTATTTAGCGTCTTTATTAACAACTTTCACTCTCCCACAATGCTCAGTAATCCAGTATGCTGACAACTCTACAATAATATGCACTGCAAATTCCAGCTCTGAATTCCAGCAAGTTACCCAGAATGCCCTCGCCTCTACTGAATCTAAGACGCTTAACAATCATCTTGCCGTAAATCCAAAAAATATCTAAACCAATATTTTTTACCTCTAAGAAAACCACTCCCCTAGATAAAAAAAACTTTTCACTATACAAGCCCAAGACAATGCCACTATAGAATTTGTCCCACACACTAAATTACTAGGCATTATTATAGATGAAAACCTTAACTTTGACCTACACATAAACAATAACATAAAAAATCACACCAAAAGCTCAGTATGCTCTACAGGCACCAACACCTTCTTAGCCTCTCTACTAGACAAGACCTTGCAACTACCTTTTTATTACCCTCTCTCCTTTATGGTGCCCCTCTCCTCACTAATATCCAAAATCCTACAAAATCCAAACTTGAAATGTGTTACAACAGAATAGCAAAATTTGTCACCAAGGCCAGATTCTCATCCCACCACTGTAAGTCAGTGAAACAATTAGGGTGGCTGGAACTCTCCCACCATCTCTCATTCACCCAACTAACTACAGCACACAAAATAACCTACAGACCCACAAACTGTCCTGCTCTCTCAACTCTACTTGCCAAATACCATCCCAGCAGGCATCAAAGATCTGAAAATCATCTACTTCTAAAAGCAGATAAGCCCACCTTACCTGCTGGTCAACTCCTCTATTCCTTTACCATCGCCAAACTATGGAACTCACTTCCACCTTCTATAAGAAACACAGGCAGCACCACCACCTTCAAACAAATACTGAAAAATCATCTCAACTCTTCCTGGCTATGTTCCGCTCTATAACCTAAACACTGCCCTCTCCTTATATGATAACTAAACTCTTATGCCTTTCACTACTAGTGACTGATGATACTTTCTCCATATTTATTTATCTTTTTCATCACTTGTTGATACTGGTGCAATAATACTGATTAATATACCTCTGTTTATATCTCAATGATTGAATTTATTTGGCAACCAACTAAATTCCTGATTTAATGTATATTTTCTGTATATACTATTGTAATCAAACCAACTAGATTCCTGTTTTTATGTACATGTTCTGTATATATTCTTGTAATTACTATGTGTAACACTGTTTCTTCTTCTTCTGTACCAATTATTGTTTATATTTTTTCTGTATCTATGTTCTTGTTGGAGATTTTCTCCCTGGGCCTCCACTGAAAAATGGGCTCTTTTAGGGCCAGTGGACTTTCCCAGTAAACAAATGCAATAAAATGAATAAAAAATAAATTAAGTGATGGTGCTTGATACAGAACATAAAGTCTTCAGTCAGAAAGACAGGAGGATGAGATATTGGAGAAGAGTGTTAAGAGTGGGGTAGCAGGAATAAGCTAAAAGTCTTAGATGGTATAAACTTGACAGGAGCAGACAGGCAGAGTCAAAGCTTTACAGGAAGTAGGAATTGAGTGAAGATAAATAATGATGAGGTCAACAACTGGTACAGGACTGTACCTAATAGGATGTCTTCTCATGACTGCAGAATCAATCACACATGGGGATTAGCAGTCTAGACAAAAAAGAACACAGTGATTACATTTCAGTGAAAATGTGTGTTGCAAAGGGTGCCATTGATATCCTGGATAAACCATCATTAACCAGCAACCATTACGCCAATGTTTTCTAACCAGAAGCAAAGCTAAGAATAAAAAGACAAAGATAACTGAACTAAAGATTATAGAATAGTAAATTATTTTGTGTTAGGCAAGATTGTCAAAGTTGAGCTAGGAGACCATATTCATATTGAGGAAGTAAACAAACTATGGGAATGGGTCAGTGTTGTAGTATTCAAAGCTATAGACAGGGGTACAAAAAAGAGGAAAAAACACAAAAAGAAAAGGCTGATGTGGCCGCATAAGAATTTGTGGCTAGCAATAAAGACAAAACAACATGGCCTAAATGGTATGAAATGAGGTGCGTAGAAGAAGGGACACCAATGACTTTTTAGATATACAACAGAAAGGATGGAAGCTAAGTAAGAAAATGGCAAGGCTGAGCAAATCTAAGAGGGGTATCAAAGAATGCTGGGGTAAAAAGCAAGGGTGCTGAAATGCATACTTTTGTTTTAGTCTTCACAAAGGAAAGTAAGGTGAGGGTGCCATGCTGGAGGGAGGTAGAGCATAAGGGAAAGGAATAGAACTGAAGAGACACCAGGATGGAGAGGGAGGGTGTAAAGAGGGAAAATGCTGCACTTGGGCAGAATAAAGTACTTCCCGAAGTGCTAAGAAATTCATGCAGTGTGTCGCCAGGTCTCCAGGTAAAAATCTGCAAAAAGGTCTCTGGTTAATGCAAAAGTGACAGAAAATGTGGTACAGCTCTTCCTTTTTGATATATGCATGTTTGCTATAATCCAGTCATAGCAATAATTTGTAATTTCTTGATGTTTGAAAAACAAGTGCAAATATCCTTTTCAGACAGTGCTCAATGCAGCTAATGAACTTATTCAACAAAAATATGCTGCTAATGACATTGCAAAACATACCAGTATGCTAATCATGTATGACAAGTCAGTGTGTAAATATAAATATGCATATACATATATATATATATATATATGTGTGTGTGTGTGTGTGTGTGTGTGTGTATATATATGTGTGTGTGTGTGTGTGTGTGTGTGTGTGTGTGTGTGTGTGTGTGTGTGTGTGTGTGTGTGTGTGTGTGTGTGTGTGTGTGTGTGTGTGTGTGTGTGTGTGTGTGTGTGTGTGTGTGTGTATGTGTGTGTGTGTGTGTGTGTGTGTGTGTGTGTGTGTGTGTGTGTGTGTGTGTGCGTGTGTGTGCGTGTGTGTGTGTGTGTGTGTGTGTGTGTGTGTGTGTGTATGTGTCAATATATTTTACATAAAACAATTGTTGATCTGAAGAATGATCAATACCACTTTTGCCAGTCACTGCAGACTGACAATCCATTAATTAAAAACTCAGTTCCCTGAACTGATACTGACTGAAAAAGATAAACAAGCGCTATCCTTTTGTGATCAGTGAAACTAACAAAAGCCCTATCAGTAGCAACAGACAATATTTGTCTGAACGGTGGTACTGTTAAGGAAAAGGTTTTTGTAAGGTAATGTGCAGTGTTGGCACTGAGGCAGGAGCAGGTTAGGATTGGCATGCATACATAAGCAAGAGTAGGCAGAGAGGCTAACTGTAACCCTGTCCATGCTCCAAGCAAGAGTGAACAGAGAGGCTAACTGTAACCCTGTCCATGCTCCAAGCAAGAGTGGGCAGAGAGGCTAATTGCAACCCTGCCCATGCTCCAAACAAGAGTTGGCAGAGAGGCTAACTGCAAAACCTTGTCCATGCCCTAAACAAGAGTGGGCAGAGAGGTTAACCGTGATCCTGTCCATGCCCCAAACAAGAGTGGGCAGAGAACCTACCTGTAATCCTGTCCATGCCCCAAACAAGAGTGGACAGAGAGGCTAACTGTAAGCCTGTCCATGTCCTAGCCACAATACTGCATATTACCTTAAGAAAATTCCTTTCCTAACTGTATCAATAATCAAGATACTCAGACATAGAACAGAAATTGCACCAAGCCTGTCCCCTATACTAACCCTAAACAGCAAACACCAGCATGTGCATACACACACAAACACACTTTGACCTACATACACAACACAAACTATCCAGTTACCTAACCCTAAATCTAATCCTAATTTACAGACATGCACACATACTCCCAAGCCCAATAGACACCCATCTACCTTTATCAGCAACATGGACAATTGGAAACATATAAAATTGTTAAACTAAATATTCACAAGAAAGAACATGCAGTTCCCTTTAACAACCAAATTAACACTCAGTAAAGTGAATGGTACCTATATAGACATGCACATAGACACAGATACACATGGAAATACATAAAATTCATACTTGTGTATACACCCACACCCACACCCACACACACACACACGCTACAACCAATGAGGTGTGTAGAGTGTGTATATATGACAAAAGCACTTAAAATGCATCAACGTACAGTTATCTTATACACAAAAAATATACATAAACCTACCATTAATATGCAAGAGTGTGCATATATGAGTATATAATAAACCCTTGAAAATGAAAAATATCAATTAGGAGACATTACCCTCTCAAAATTAAGCATACAAATAAGCATGAATAAAACTGTAGAAACATAACAAAACAGCAAGTTACCATGCCGAAAACCATCAAAACCTAAAACTTAAGTAAATGAAGCATATGGCTTAGAATTCTCTTTGATCAACAAACACATTAAATATTTGCATATCATTTATATCATTTGTCTTAATCTCCTTCACAAATTAAAACAAATCTGCAAATGCCAAGCAGTAGGTAAAAACCTTGGCTACATCCCAATGTTATGCCTGACAAAATGCACAGAGTATAATGCCCAAGACACAATTGCCTTCTGGAACACATCTCAAAGATGAAGTGCAGCAGTTGTTCCCCACACTCCCATATTTGCAAACTAACACAACCCCCATCAAAGTGTTAAAAAAACAATCTAAATGTCATAGTCAACCAAACAAAAGTAATGTAAAGTTGTGATTAAATAAAATAACAACTAACTAATAATAGCAGGTAGTATAACAATAGATGGAATAATATGGATATAATGTTTAAGTTCTGCTGTCATTTACAAGTTGCGATAGTAGAGCAACCACCCTTACCCGAATGGGTTTAAATGCTCTGCACCCACTGGCTGACATGACCTTGTAAATGACAAAAGAGGTTAACAGAAAATGGATGTCATTTGTAAAATAAATAAATTTAAAAAATAAAATAAAACAGCAGCAGTGTTAGGAAGTTATAGAGGGAAAAGAATGTACTAGAAACAAGAACGGATGAAATTGGAAATACTTATATAACCATAGGTGACTCAGTCTAGTGACACATTTTCTCAGATGTACACCTACTATATTTGCAGCATACCCTGCATTCTGTAACAGGCAAACTGTTCAATCCATTCATGTCTGTGCTCCACATACCAGCTGCAAATAACCCCCTGGCTGCTTATTGGACACATGTCACCTGTGTCACAATCAAAGCTTTATCCCTTTATGCAAGCAGCCTAAGGTATTTTTTCCAAACTTGAGTGACAAATAAATTCATTCCAAACAATAGTTTAGCACATACTTTTTGTCACTCTTTACTTTTCATATCATATTTGAAGGGTTAATACTAACCATAAAGCAAAAATCTGGAATACTCACATATCATCAAATCACTTAAAATACAGTAAGACGCAAAGAATAACATTTAACAAACAAAATGCCCTTGGCAAAAATTATTCAAGAACTCATTCAATAGACTTGCATGTATTATTAATGCAAATATGCACAACTATTGCATGAAGGTTGGTAAAAATTCAGTTTCTTTTTGTAGTGCTCCCATAAATGTATCCAGAAGTGTAATTTTAGTAACCCAAGCCCTATGAGGCAGCAACATGCATCTGCTACTCCGCTATGCTGATTAGCAATGAGTGCAAAGTAAATGCTTTGAGCACACTTTTAAAATGTGATCAGTTCTGTAGATTTAAATTACTGTTACTGAAAAGAGATTAATATAGACATTGTAGGTCATCAGAGGCTAAATGATTATCACTGCTATTCGTAGCTCTGCCTACCCTGTACCACTATGCTGAGCTGCGTTATTGTTTCATTTAGCTATTCCTTGCCATCCATATTTACAAAAGATCAGCATTTCATTTCCTCGGAAATGGCATGGAGATGTAATGTGCTTTTGAAGAGCTGGATTTTCTATGCAGCAGAGTACCTGCCATCTGTTTGAATATTAAGAGGAGGTGGACATCTGTAACAGTGTCAGTCATCCATCAGTTAGTGCTTTGAATGGAAAGTAACAATTGGAACTCGAAAGCTTGGAGTATATATAACTAAGTCACAGAAAATATTCAAGCATGGGAAATGAGAAGAAAAAGAAATTATAACATTACACCTACAGGATGAAACTGTAAGTGTTGGACATTGGCAAATAACAAGATACACTTTTTCTTTGAAGAAGAAAAAGTAAAGAAAAACAAAACAAACAAACCAAAAAAAAAAAAGATGAGGACTGATGAAGAGGAGCATTTCCAAGATGAGTTTCTATTTTTGTGCAAGTAATAATGAAACCACACACAAAAAGTGACATCCCCACTCATCAAGGAAATTCAACATTAAGCTGTAAATGCAACATATGCAACATGTCAAATGACAAGATGCATACTTTCTTGGAAGAAGAAAAGTAAAACAAACAAATGAAAAGAAAAAAAAAAACAGACACCTATATAGCGGAGCACTTTGTAGCTGCTCTACTAGTTAGTGCAAATACAAATCCCACGCACAGGAAGTGACATCCCTCCATCTCCCCACTATAGGAAAAACACAAAGATGCACATTTAGCCATTCATGAGCAGACACTTACTGATGCAAACAGATACTTCGCCAGCTTCACCCAGAGAATGATATAACAGAGATACATAAACATAAACTCCCATACCATGCATTACAATGTCAGTGATGTCTGCAGGATGAAGCAGCTGTACATCAAACTGCAAAGATACTCACTACTGAAATGTATAGGTATACAAGGCAAGATTGTTCCTATGATAACTGTAAATAATGAAGGATGCACACACACACACACACACACACACACACACACACACACACACACACACACACACACACACACACACACACACACACACACACACACACACACACACACACACACACACACACACACACACACACACAAAACATCCTAATCTCTGGTCACACTCTGTGTGAAAGTTGTCCTTGACAATGCAAGTATAACAAGTACACAAGAAGAAAAAATACATGAATGATGAAGCAAGTCCATCTTATTTAACTAATACCTTTGATAAAACAATTATGAGCACTTGAGATTAGAACATACATACATATATAGTGGTATACTATAAAACGTAGATGACAACCTTAACTTACAAATCAGCTCCTTTCTGTAGAATTATGCTTCTCACCACTAATTGTCTCATAACTGGAATGACTTAGAAATGGCTTTTCAGAATACTCAAATAAGATGATATTGATATATGATACCAGTTATACGGCCACTTTGAAGATCAAATATAATTTAAGGGTTTATTTTATTTAGACATATTAAGGTATAAGTGTACTGCATACCTCTCAACTGTCCAGATTTTTGCAGAATGTCCAGATTTTAGACCCATATTTTTGCTCTATTTCTCATAAAATTGCAGTTTTCTGGCAAATCACTGGCAAATCATAGATGACTGAAGTCAGAAAATAATTGCAGACATTTGATTTTCAGGTTTCATATCCTTCAGGAAATTCATGCTAATGCAAAACCTATTATTCAATCAACTTGCTATGTTTGCAAGAGAAATATTTAAAAAAAGTATCTCTATTTTTGGGCCTTGGTATCCCCATTATTTGTGTTTTTTCCAGATTTCTTGTTCTAACAGGTTAAGAGGTTGAGAGGTATGGTATACTACACAATATAAACAAACACTGTTACACATTTGACAAATATACTGGTTTTCAACTGTTGGTACAAAAGTTGGAATCATTATTTTAATCATATGTACAGGTCTTGCATGTTTGTACCAAATGAGAATAATGTTGTTCTAAGATAACACTGCCCTGGTTGAAGCTTATTGGGTGTTCAGGAAGGCTGCTGCTGAGAACACTTGCCAATTTGGAGCTTATTGGTTGGTGATAGTTAGTGTTGGAATTTACTTCTATAAAGTAAATAATTGCAATTAGTGAGGAAAAAGAAACAGATCTGAGATGGAGCGGGACGAGAGTAGAATAAGACTTACCACAGGCAGTGTCAAAGAAAAACGTTCAGCTGCTGCAGTCAGTGACAGTCTGCTATATGGCTTAGAACTATCTTTTGTCATCAAACACAATAAATATTTGCATATCATTTATCTTAATCTCTTTCACAAATTAAAATGAACCTGCAAATGCCAAGCAGTAGGTAAAACCCTTGGCTACGTCCCAATGTTATGCTTGACAAAATGCACAGAGTACTATGCCCAAGACACATCTCAAAGCTGAACTATAGCCATTATTTACTGGGAATAGTGTTTTGTCCCCACTTTTATATGTAAAACAAACAAATAAAAAATGTTATTCTACGCTTTGTCCTACTGTTGGGTCCCCAAGTGTCAAATGTCTATGTTTTAGATACTTGCAGGATTAACAGAAAATAAACAATAGAGTGGACAGAGAGAGAGAAGGAAAATCCATAACACCACTGAATGTAATAGCCCTTACTGCATTACAGAGCTACAAAAAAGACATAAACAGTGAAAGCCTGTTAAAGTGCCTTACATTAGAAAGGTTACCTGCCTCCACCCACTAAACAAATAGTTAAACACTAAAGAAACATGAAAACAGATTGAATAGTGCCTTTACATAAAAATGCACACTATAAAAAATCCATTTAAATAGTAAAGAGATATTTTACAAGTTTTAATTTGCAAGAGTAAATCATCCATCTGCAGAAGCAGTAGTTATCTCCACACTAGTCTGTTAGTCTAATGCACTCCATGTAGAATATTCAATTGCATGCTTTTCTTCACACTAAGGAGAAATCTCAGGTCACTAAATGCCCGTAATGGTGGTAAGTCTGATATTGGGGGGAGGGATATGCTTAAGAGAAACAACCCTTTTTGACAGCAAGGATGAATAACTTTGCAGAGGGCAAGCGTACAATTCACAGTAAAGCAGTGACAAGAGAACTTTACAAAAGTTTGTTATTAAATTAAAAAGTTCATTGCCAAAGTTCTGTGATATTTTACTTGAAGCAAGTCACAACCAATGTATTTGAGGGGACATCCATGGGGTGGGGGTGCCAACTGTGGAATGGGCCTGATCATGCTTCTCAACTGCCCTGATTTTTGCCTTATATTTTTGATATGTTCCCCATAATATTTGTGGGTATCTAGAAGATCACAGAAGATTAAAGTCGCTAAACATCTACCACATTTCCCCTTAGAGCAAACCAGTACCAGAATTCAGTCCAGCAGAACTTCTTATTGCTTACCTCAATAAAAGAATATTAGAACCAAACACTACTTCACTAAAAACAGTAAAGCTACCATTGCCCAGTCTTACTTATTCTCCACACTAGTGTACGCAGCTCCCATTCTCAGAAATCTAAAAAGAATCTGAACTAGCAAAACTTGAATCTTGTTATTACTGCCAAATACATTACAAACTTACCAGCTAGAACCCACCATTGTAAAGCACTCAAACAACTCAATTAGCTAGAGATCCCCAGTGTCCTTTACTACATTCAACTAACCGTGGCCCATAAAATTCTCCATGAACCTGAGAAAACACCAGCCCTACAAATATAACTTCAACCATAGGCCACTAACAGACCCCTATGTTCTACTAACAAACATCACATTCAAAATCAATATAACCCTAAACTAAGCTGGAGGGTCCCTTTTCTCAAATTATATAGGAAAAATCTGGAATGCATTACCAGAAAACATTGCAGTGGCTACTTCACTAGTGCAGTTCAAAACAATACTAAAAAGTCACTTATTAAGTAAACATCTGTACCCTTGCTCTTCCTCAGACTAACCCTCTCCTTCTGACTATGGTACTACTTTGTTTTACTTACTGACATATTCTTCATCCCATGTCTTTTCTGTTAACTATGTCTAAACTGTTCTCAGAATATATATCATTATTATAATTGCCTCTCTCTCTCTCTCTCTCTCTATATATATATATATATATATATATATATACAGAAAGGTTTTGACAAATAATTTCTCTCCACTTTTTGTTTTATTCAGCTGCTGCAATGTCTCTCTACTTGTTTAATCATCTGATTCTCTTGATTTGGTTACACTTTACTTAATCTGTATATACAGTTGCTTGTCTTAAAACTTTCAATGTAAGTATTTAACTGCTGTGCCATGTATATTCTACTTATATATTGTATTTCTTTATGTTTTTAATTGAGGAGCTTTTCTTCCCGGGCCTCCGCTGAAAAAGAGCATGTGTCCAGCATACTTCTCTACTGTACAGATTTTCTCAGAATGTCAAGATTTTTGGCTCATATTTTTGGCCTGTTCCTCTTTTTTCCTGGCAAATCACTGGAATGATGTCAAGATTGAACTCACTAAATAATGACATACATTTGAGTTTCAGACTTCAAATTCTTCAGAAAATGTATATTAAAACAAATCATGTTATTCTAGCAACTTTCTAAGTTTTTAAGAGGTTGTTGCTGTTGGGTCTTTTGGCTTATCCCGGTTAGGGGTCACCACAGCGGAACTCCAGTCCACTAATGTTTGGTAGTGGATTTTTATGTGCAGAGTTACCAGCCCTGATGCACAACCTTCAACGAAGGCATGCCCATTCACGCATGCCTCCACACAGAAGACGCTCTAGCTGAGAATCGAATGCGACAATGTCTTGCTGTGAGGCGACAATGCTACCGCAGCACCACTACCGCAGGTTTCTAAGTTTATAAGAGGAATAAAAAGATGGGGGTACAAATAGGGACATACTTTAAATATTCTAAGTTTATAAGAGGAATATTTAAAATATGTCCCTATTTGTACCCCCATTTTGTTAAGTTTTGTCCAGACTTTTTGTATTAACAGGTTGCGAGGTATGGTGTCCAGTCAGACTTTCTTGATAAACAAATGTAAAATAAAATAAAATAAATAAATAAACAATCACAAACAAATAGGTATTACTGTCCTTTACAGCCCTTCTGGTTTCAATATAGCTATACTGGAAGATATCCTCCATTGGGTATTCGTAACATTTCCACAAGAAAAGAATACTACTATGGGATGTGAATATCAATTGTTTGGACATAAACTTTAACTCACCTATATCTAGCATGGACTTGTACAGATTCACACAACTTATTAACAGCCCTACACATTATAGCAAGCCATCAAATTCTCTATTAGACTTTATCCGAGTATAAGACTCTAGCAAATACTCCACCACATGTACAAGGTCAGACTCTCAGTGATCTTCTCCAATCTATATAACCAGACATCTCACACATCGCATTAAACAGCATATTTATAAAATAACACCCAACCTTTCTAAGTTTAACTCAGAAATGTTCACTACTACACTATCATCAATTAATTGGAACTTTAGATGCTGTAAATGAATTCAGTACAACATTTCTAAATATCCTAAATAGCCTTGTACCTCCTAGAAGACAGAGATCTTAGATGGAGAGACTAAAAACAAATAATGCAATTTGGCTATGCAAAAAGAGTAGAATGCTAATGGAGGATAGAGGAAAAAAAAAAAACATGGAAAGAATGACAAAAATATAAAACACCTCAATATCTTAAAAACGTCAGAATGCTTCGCAATCATATGAAAAGGCAAATAAATGAAGACAAAAAACTGTATTATAATAACATTTAGAATAATACTAAACACAACCCTAAAAATTTTGGAAATCCATTAAAGAAATATTAATCCAGGCCAAAAATTCAACCCAAACCCCTCTTCCAATAACTCACCACTCAAAATTTCAATTCAGTTCATCTCTTATTTTATAGATAAGATCTCCAACCAAGGATTCTACAATATCTAATCTCAGCCCTGCCCAACAGCCACATAGCACCATATCAACTTGTACCTTCAAACCTGTGTCCATATCCTATATAAAACTACTCTTAAACTTAAACCATGCACTTCTTCAGCTGATGACCTTCCAATTGAGAACCTAAAAATAGCAGCCATTAGCATCGCCTAGCTTGTCTCAATCTTTATAAATAGGTCAATCCAGGAATCCCATGTTCCCTCTCTCTGGAAAAAGTCACACATTATCCCTCTGCACAAAGGAGGAAATTCAGCAGACATTAATAACTTTAGACCTATAGAAATCTTATCTCCCAAAATACTTGAAAAATGTATTCAAAAACAATTGCTAGACTATCTCCCGCAGGAATAATTATTATCTACTACACTGCATGGCTTCCTTCCTTCCCATAGCACTAGCACTGCCCCTCTGACTTATATAGGTTCTGTTAATAAAGCTACAGATTAGTAAACTAATCTCTTCCTTATTTCTAGACTTGTGTAAAGTCTTCAACACAGTTTGTCAAAGCAAACTTCTACTTTAAATGTATTCATGAGGTTTCTGTCAGCTCAACCTTCAGTAGTTCAAAAGTTACCCGTCCAATAGGTATCAGTCAGTAAAATGGCACTCCATGCTCTCTCTTTGCCTCCCTCTCACCATAGTTGTACCACAAGGCTCTACCCTTGGTCCCCTCTTCTTTAACATGTTCACCAATAATCTCTATATATTCACAAAACAGATGACCCTAATACAATACACACACACATGATTCCTCTCTCATTTGTACATCTGACAAAATGGTACACCCCAAAGAAATTATTCAGGAAGCTTTAACAGCTAATGAAACATGGCTTTGTAACTCACAACTCATGATCAACCCAAAAAAGACCAAACTACTACTTCCCTCCTCCAAATCACTCTCTCGTGAAAAAACAAAATTTAATGTCCTCTCTCTTGATAATACAACCACTGAAGTCACTTCTCACAGCAAATTATTAGGGGTGATAGTGGGATAATAATCCTATATTTGACTTGATTATATAGAACAGCATAAGAAAAGCTCATCAAAAGCTAGGGATGCTTCACAGAGCCCAAAACTTTCTCAGGGATGCAACTACGTCTACACTTGCCATTACTTATATCCTCCCCACATTTTGTTATGGTGCTCCCATCCTTAATAACCTCCAGCTTTCACAAAAATTAAAACTTGAACAATGTTATAACAAAGTTGCTACATTTGCAGCAAATACCCCTTTCAGAACCCACCACTGTATAGCACTAATAAGCCTAAATTGGTTAGAACAACCTCATCAACTAATATATACACAGTTTCTTACCACCTGTAAACTTATCACCTGTCCAGCAGTAAAAATGTTCTACACAACTATGTTCCCAGTCAGTCATTGCGATCCAGAGACCAAAAACTCCTGTCTGTCTACAAATCAGATCTGCTGGGCATTGTCTTTACTCATAAAAGGTTGCTGACTCCTGGAATTCTTTACCTGTATTATCAGATCAATTCCCTCCCTCCCAACTTTCCAAACCACTCTGAAATATTTCCTAGCTAAAATCGGATTCTGCTCTTGCTCAAAACCATGATAAACTATATCCCTAAATGTGAACAAGTTCATTTTCATTCTTTATTACTCCATACTATCCCTTCTTCACTTACTTACTTTTATAAAATTCTCTGCCCTGATTTTCTCTCTAAATATACCATAAGCCTTTAATTTCTCTACAAACTGTCTAAAATTTCTTTAAATATTAAATGATTGTCATATAACTTGAATTGGTTCTTAACCAATGTTTTTACATTATGTCCATTTTGTTATAATTATTTAAACTCCAGATGTTTTTGTTTTATTTTTGAAGTTTGAAAAAATATTGTTCTTAAAATGTTTGGTAATAATTTGGAGCTTTTCTCCCCAGGCCTCTGCTCAGAATGGCTTCTACCCAGTCAGACTTTTCTGCTAATCAAATATCAGTAAGTAAATAAACAAATGAATAATTAAAATAATGAACTTCATTTCAGTTTCAGACTTCATATCCTTCAGAAAGTACATGGTAACACAAATCCTGTTATTCTAATGACTAAGTTACAAGCAAAATATTTTAGGCTTCTTCCCAATTTCTTGTGCTAAGATACTGAGGGTATGCAGTCTAGAGGAAGACCACAGCATAGCAAGAAATACACATCTAACTTAGTATGCAGTGTGTTTCATTAAATTAATAAAGCAAATCTATAAGTGGGCAAGTCCACACAAAAAACAAAAGTAATAACATGGTCTCTGAAACCCAGATCTTAATGGAAAATGACTCCAAAAATGGTTAACTTTTTACTTTCACAAATTAATGATTATTGCATATAACATTTTTACACAGAGATGAAGTCTGTGAGATAAGCCCACAAACAATGCAGCATCCAAGAAAGCGCTATACCTAAAATGACATGGGAAGCATGTAGGAAATTCTAGCCATGTATTGCAGTAACTAAGTTACATTTAAGACTCCCAATGTGCATGACAGCTAACAATTATTTTCAGTGTTTTGCAACCACAAAAACACCTGTGACTTAAATGGGCAGGGATGAAGAGTACAACATTACTAAAGAGCTTTTAAATTCAAACAGCAGGGTTCAGTGTCTACTAAATAAAAGTCATGTATTGCAGAAACCAGCATCCCATTAATGCTCACAATTATTGTAATAGGTGCAACACTTTTTTTTCACAGCTATGCAACCTCTATTACCCACCTAAATGAACAGTTTAACTACATTCAGAATTATCTACAAACAATGCAACATTAAAAATAGTATTTAAATTCTAACAATCCAGACCTTGCATGAATATATCACACTGTTTGCTGGGCAGCGGAGTCTTGAATGCAAAATAGTTGTGTTTCTGTTACTTGTTGTTTAAAAAAAAGGCTAAAATATAAAGTAGTAGAAAAAAAGCCTGAACATCAGTGTATGTGGTGGCAATCACTGCACTATAGTGTCAAAATGAGGCCAAATAGAAGTAAGGTATGTTAAAGGGTCCAGAAGACTTCCCCTTCCCCTACAGGAAAAAAAAAGATCCTTTTTCAAATAAATAATTATGTAGTTGAAAACTCTTCAGAGGGGAATAAAAGAAGTAATGTTATCAAATGCTTTTTCTGAGCCTATGATTGCAGGCAGTTCCTTGGCTGTATACACTTAATCTGTTTTTAACTCTTCTGCACCAAGAATGCTTTAGCTGATTTGTACCTTAAAAAGTCAGCCTTAACTTTGCACTGAGATTTCTTAACAATGAATAATTACTTCACTTATTGTCAGCTATAACTTTCAAATGTTTCCATCAACATCTGTGTACTATGAAGCAGGTAATGGTTCTACTGAATTAGCCCTGTGATACACAGACTTATCTTCAATATATTTAGGTTGCAGTGTAAGAAAAAGTGTGAGACATCCAGTAATTTCTGTTTTTTTGTTTGTGTATATATGGTAAGTTCCATTTTCGTCATCTCACTGTCAGACTAGGGGGCAGGACAGTGCACACAGCATTTCAACACTGGCAATAGGAGAGTTTGAAATTAAGATTAATTACTTTAGCTAACTATTGCTGACTGGAGGAGTGGTAATACTAATCCACAGGTGAAGAATTTCAAGGCTCCCCATAAATCTCCAAATCTGCAGCTTTTTGCCTTATTGTAATCATTAGAGGGACAAAATGTAGAATGACATAATGTGCACACATGTATACTCCAGTTCATGATGGCTGATGTTTGTTCTTCTCTGCATATATATTTACATACATGATCTGATGTACATTATACTGCAATGTACCTCATACGTGGCACAGTGACATATTAATGTCTGCTCCTTCATGTACATATATATATGTATAATCTTATGCTCCTCCTAACCCCATTACACTATAGCATACCCAGTGCATGACACAGCAACACACTGATGTCTGCTGCTCCCTTCTGTGCACGGGTATAGGAGTCTTCCTGTGTTGCTGTTCAGCCTTCTTTAAACGGCGGTGTACCTCATGCATGACACAGTGACACACTCATGTCTGTTTCTCCCTTCTGTACATACTTATATGTGCAAGCCTGTACTGCTCCATAACTGACATCATACTGCAGTATATCCATGCATGACACAGTGACACATTCAGGATGTGTGTTAACATTTGGGAGTCGCAGCAAAAGTCACATTGAGGGCCCCCTGGACAATTCCTGTCTAAGTATCAACCTATAACTGCCACCCCTTCTAAGCAACATTTTAATTTATACTGTAGAGTTTTAGAAATAGTATATACAAACTGAACTGTAGCTACAATGTTTTTACATTAAGACAGGCCTGTGTGCCACACAACTTTGGCTCATCTCACACAGGGACATTCACAGTGACTGGCATTTAGTTGCAAAACTGATACAGTATAACAACTATATGTACATAGCTAGGCTTAGATGAAATGATGCTCTAGGCAATGGCTACTCTTTCACCACTCACTGACACACACACACACACACACACACACACACACACACACACACACACACACACACACACACACACACACACACACACAGAGACATTCCATGCATATTACATTTTTCTTCTTTTTCTTCATTTTGCCTTACATTTTAGCATTTTCAAGAAGCCACAACTTTCTATATACTCTGAAGTGTATTTTAAAGTTGTTTTCCCTAGTATGCAACCTTTTCTTCCAATGATATCCTGAGAAGAAATTATCTTTAAATAAAGAAATTTGGTGTTGCTGTTCAACATTAGTTTTCCTTGCAACCTTACCTGGCTACGACAGTACAGTAATAACCATTTAAGAAATAACTCAGTTAAGCCAGGTCCCCAAGAAGCCATAGGGTTGTAGTTGCTGTAAGTGCATTTTACTGCATTTTCATAACCGTTTAACCCATTGATAGCCTGAACAAATATCTTAAGCGAGAATTGAATTTCAGCCGTCTTTTTTTTTTTTAAGGAAGACATAAGTTGTGCCTGAGGCTTAATGTTCAACTCTGCCAAAATAGTAGCTCACAATAAATTGACATGACAATTGTTTGTAAGAATACTCAAATCCTGCCTGTGAATACTGCTGCCCAAGATCCCACCTGCCAAAAAAGAGAGACAATCACTGAATGAGCACTCACTGGTGTGTTAGATTGAGATGAAAAAAAAAGGTTCAATGGCCACAGTCACAGACTTCAAGTGACTGCTGTCACATATACACAGATCATACCTTCTCACTCTTTACCCCTAGCCCTAAGGCAGCCACCAGTATATGTACCTGATGTGTGACTGTGAGGAAACTGCAACAAAAATAATCATTAGAGTAATGTATTCCACTGCTCCTATATAAGCTATAGTAACTTCTTTGCACACTTCCAAGGACTTAGAAAAAAGTAAAAGAAACAATGACCACACTGTCACAACACAAGTTATAATGAGCTCATGTACACATGTCTAATGTTTGAATGTGATAAAAGTTAAAGATGCAATGTCCATGCCATCCCCAGCAGAATGGGTGGGGTTCAGGGTTCAATGTTCAGTGTTAGGAAGAACAAGCTCAGAAACTATAAAGGCCTTCAAAGTGCTTGCCATCATAAAGCCCAGGGTCAAATGCCCTTGATGCAATCCATAAATCCAAATTGTAAAATAATTAACATATTTAGATTTTCTAACCCATAATGGAATACTATCCCACCACAAACTAGCTCTCTAATGAGCAAGATTATGCCACTCAGCCAATATAACAAGTCCATCGACAAAATAACTATTATTCCTGGTGTTCACTTGTGGGTATTTATAATAAGGCACAACATTCCCAAAATCATAATCTTTAATACATTTGTAAATAATAATTAAACACCCGTAACTAACCTATACTTAATTGTAAACAAAAATAACAGCTTTAGTCTAGTATATTTTACATCCAACTTTCCTTCTATCCTTCTATTAAAATGCCTTTGAATTCTTTCCAGTTTATCTAACTGAACTCTATCAAATGCAAATAAAAATCCACAGTACTCTATAACAGGCCTAATTATAGATTTATAGATTTATAAATTGGAAGTAAAACTTTCTAGCCTCTACTAACAACACTTCACACTTCTAAAAATATTATTCATTTCACAATGACAGCTTCTGATAATATCAAGTTAATGAGGACCAAAGATTAAAGAGTTATGCCCCAGGATTTATGAAGCTTGCATCAGGTGCAGGCGTAGCGTCGGTGTTCTAACACCAAATATGGCCACCGAGTGATTCAGGTATGAGCCGTTTCCACATGCACTACCTGTGTAGGCTACGCCCGCACAACTCCCTAGCCTTGTATGCTAATTACCCCATGTGCAGCAGTGTAGCATGCAAATGAAGGTATGTAGCGATTCAGGAATTGGTGCAGGCATAGTGTAAGCATGCAGAAATGTAAACCGTAGAAAACAGTTTACATTTTTGCAAACATAAAATCAGAGCCATGACAGCCGACCAAACACATGTATTATATTGTTAATATATGCCAATCATAGCCAGCCTTAGACATAGGCCAACTAGGCAGCCACCTAGGGCACCGCTGTAGCAGGGGCACTTTTTCAGTGTTTATTTTGTGTAAGTAGACCAGGATGGGGGCACCAGGTGGTGTGGTGGGGGGCACCGTGGAGCCCTTTTGCCTAGGGCACCAGTCGACCTAAGGCCGCTCCTGATGCCAATGGCTAAATATATAGCCATTGGCATAAAAAATGTACAAAATATAAAATTAACATTTAACATGTATAGTCGCACTATCGCGACATGGAAGTGCAGGGCAGCGGTCCGCAAAGGGGATTGCAAGGAATATATACAAATATAGAATAAAACTGCAATGAAACACATAACACGATCTCCCCATAGTAGTCAATGGCAGGCATGCTACACCATACTTATGGCGCAAGGGTTGCTAAGAGGCAGTGACAGTGTTATGCACAGTAGCTAGGAATTAGTAGGCAATGCCATGCAAATGAGTGGAGTAATAGTAACTCACAGAATCCCCACTGGTGTAAGGATGCACCTCACAGCGTAGCATTATAACACCGTGGTGTGCCCTTGAGATAAAGATAACATCAAGAGAGGGGTGTGTCACCATTGCTGTAAGCACATTGGAGCATTGCTAAACTGGATTGCCCCTAGCTAGGCAAAGCTGCAGGATAGGGGTGTGTTGAACTGGCCATAGCTATGCTTAGCTGAGAGTACACAAGGTAACCGAGTATGCATGTGAATGGAGATGAAAATGCGCATAAACCCGGTAAACGGGTTTGCGTGGAGCACACTGCAGCTGAAATAGGAAGGATATAGGAAAGAAATAAGGAAATGCTGCAGCAGTGAAATTGGAGTACAAATGACTAATTAACACCTAGGATCCTACAGTGGGCCATTGACAACAGCTAACAAGGCTGCAAGCAGCTACCTGCAGAACAGGAAAGGGGAGGGGCTGTACTGCAAAGAAAAAAACAGTAAAGTGTCAAATAAGAACAAAGCCGATTTGCAGTATATCAGCTACAAGACATGTTTTGCCATGACTGGGTAGGGAAAGTACAAAACAAGAAAGATGGCAGGTGGATGCATGTCTGATAATGGGAGGGGATCCAGGTCTAAAAGTGAATTAAAGGGCAACAGATTAATCAAGGCAGGCAAGTACATCTCCACAGTAAAGGCCACACACTTGCAGTACTCATTGCAAAACCTATAATTAGGACACAGTGCAGCTAGAATAGCTCATACACACCCACTGACATCAGCAGCATCCATAGCACAACACTATAAAGTGTGAAAGCACCTCAGACACATTTGTATATTCCCATACACTCTGCATCAGTGGTGTATACAGACGGGAAACTTTTATTATGTACATGTTAGGGGCTGCCATATCTTTGATCCACCAGCATGTGTTGGAGACTGAAGGTGGTGAGGAGGATGATGCACTCAACCAACTCAGGCACCAGAGGAGGAGGAGAGTGTTCAGACCCAGTGTAACCTACCAGGGGCTACATGATCTGGAGATAGTAGAGCATTACAGGGTGTGCAGGGACATCCTACAGCAACTTGTGGAGCTGTACCGGCCACACCTCAGAGCCAGAACAAACAGAGGGGAACCCATCCCAGTGGATACGAAGGTATGTGTAAGCCTGAGAATACTAGCTACAGGTACCTTTCAAAGACCAACTAGGGATATCATGGGGATCTCATAGGCATCAGCATCCAGGGTACTACACCAGTTCCTGAATGCCATGTTACCACATGCCAATGAGCACATATACTTTCCCCGAATGCAGGAGGAGTTGGCCAGCAATATGTGTCTCTTCCACCGTGTGGCAGAATACCCGGAGGTACTGGGTGCAATAGACAGCACGCACATACACATCAAGTCAGCACTTGGTGATCAGGGTAGGTGCTACATAAACCGCAAGGGATACCACTCCATCAACTGTCAGGTCATGTGCAATGCCCAGGGCATTATCATGGATGTGTGTGCTGGCAGAACTGGAAGCTATCATGACTCACACATCTGGCATGCCTCACAGCTTTATCAGTTATTTGCCAGGGGGGACATCCCAAATGGCCACCTGGTGGGGGATGCTGGCTATGCACTGGACCTGTGGATGATGACTCCCATCAGAAATGCATACACACCCATGCAGGAATGCCATAATGAGGCACACGCACAAACCAGAATCATCATAGAGCATGTGTTTGGGATGCTGAAATCACGGTTCTGTTGCTTGGATATATCTGGTGGACCCTTGCAGTACTCTCCAGGCACATGTGCCCACATCTTCATAGTGTGTGCCATGCTACACAATATGGTCCTGTGGAAACAGCTGCAGCAGGGACAGAATGGTGAAGGCCCTCACAGCCCACCACCATTGCCAAGGGCCCCACAGGCACAGAGGTACTCAGACCATGAACACCCTGAGCCAGCCCCAGTAGGCAGATGGAGGCATGCCCAGTATGCCCATGCCTTGGCAAAGATGGAACGTATAGCACACACACTGACAGTGTAGGCACCTAGGGACTGACACCTATCTCCACCTGCACAAACAGTAAAAATAGATGACACACACACAAGACTACCTGTAAATTGTCATGTATAGGCAGTCTACTACGTGCATCCAACATAGGCATCCCTCAACTATTACACACACAACTGCCATTGGCACAAGGTAAGTCAGCACCTGAACAGTAAATTAAGCTATCAGCATATGCAGATACTGTATGCACAGATTCATAGGTAGGTACTTAGCCAACTGCCAAGTGCCATTCATAAGCCCAGCCAAAATGTGTCAGCTTTTGCCACCCCATGGATTCATTAACTGTCCCTCTGTGGAGCAGAGCCAATGGCAGGATCCCTGGGGTGCATCTACTGTTCCCTATCCACTATTCAAGGTTTCTCTTGCAGAATGTTAGTGAGGGGCTCTGTATAATGTAGTTAGTGATGTTGTTCCAAAATATGGGGAGTGTCTGTGACAGGAAGCTGTCCCTCCAGCGTCTTCCAGTTATTGTTGTGGCAAGGTTCAGCTCACTACAGTGTGTGGCTCACTGTGACATGGATTCCCATAGGAGGAGCATATCCATCAAGCCTGAGTTCAACACAGCTGTGTTGACCAGCGGATATCATCTGTGGGTAAATGAGATGCCACTTTGTAAAGCAGGAGTTTATTCAGTCTGGCTGCATAGGCCATATGTTGGAGGCTAGTATTCCCCCTGGTGAGGTACATTTGTGGACCCCCAGCTGTTGGAAGTGTCTTCTGAAATACATCCCACATGGGTTATTATACCCTATGATGGGACTGATGATTGATGAGTAAAGGGGCACTATAACCACAGTATGTCTAGATGGGAATCCTTTAGTAATCAGATGGCCTACATACAAGGATGTCCTAACTACTGTGGAGATATGACTGTCAAAGGGGAGATCACTATCTACCTTGGTGCCCAGATACCCCAGTACCTCCTCTGTTTTAAAGTGGCTGCCACTTATGTGCTAATATGTGGGTGCCAATTCCACAATGGAATGACCATGCAGTTAGTGGCACTTGGCTGGAGGCCATGACGTTGACACCCTGTGATGTTCTCTGTGAGGCCCCTTGAGGGATGTCTGTGTCAGCTGGACTATCATGGCTCCAAGTTCACAGTCATTGCCAAACATGGTCTGCCATAGTCCACCTGTGTTTGCCTGTACCTCTGAGATGTATATGCCAAACAGTAGGGCTCACAGGACTGAGTCCTGTGGGACACCAGTCATGACTGGTCAAGAGTTGGACCTGGAGACCACTAGTCGTACCATGTGGGTTCTGTGTGTAAGCCCGTTGGCAACCTAACCTGTGATGTATGGGTGTATGTACAGGCTGGTGTGTTTATCAATAATACCTGAGTGGGGCATGGTGTCAAAAGCCTTGGCGAGGTCCAGGTAGTATGTGTGAACCACCTCCCCTGTCATCTAATGTCTTGGTGACGGTATGTAAGATGTCAAACAGGTTCAGTACGCATGAACAGCACTCAACCAAGCTGACCTGGGTTGGGTCACGTGTTCGGAGGTTACCAATGTCTTTGGTAATGAGTGCCATGAGGATGTAAATCATACCATTGCAGACCAGGGTAGTCAGGCTTATGGGGTGGCAGTTACTATGGACAGTTGTGATTCCACCTTGATGGAGTGGAGTAACCATTGCCATGTGCCATTGTATGGGCATGTAGCCTATGGAGAGGCTGAGGTAAGAAAGCTTAATTAGGTGGGGGGCAGGTTGTCCTGTACAGTTTGCAAGATGCAGTCTGGGACAACATCTGCCTCCATTGACGCTGTGTTCTGCTGTTAGAGAAGGCCATTTCCACCTGTGTGTCTCTGATGTGTGGGATACTGTACCTTTCGGGTAGTGTAGTGGGCTCTTTAGGGGGAAAAGTATGCACTGAATGTATCTGCAAGGATGTTGGCAATATCAGTAGGGTCAGCATATTTTGTTCTATATTTCACCAGCACAGTGCAAATCTGTATGTCACCATGTAGACCCTTGACATAGCCAATGAAGGCTTTGTGGTTAACTTTCGAATCCTTGTGTATTCTCCTGCTGATGTTAGCCTTGGATGATGTCATGAGGGACCTACGTATCATGCTAATAGTGGTCACAGATGTCTGCCCTTCGTGGGATTTGCTGTTTGTCTGGAACACTGTCCTACTTCTGTAGTATAGCCTGTTTAGTGCAGAGGTCCACCAGACCGGTGTCCTTGTCTAGGAGGAATGTGTCTTGGTTTACCAGTGATGGCACAATCCATACATCTGTGTAGGTGCTTATATACTGAATTTGTAAATCTGTCTGTATCTTGAGCAGTGTTTCCCCTTAGTGTGGGGGCTGTGAAACCCCCACCCCTGTCACTAGTAGTGTAAATTTAGCTGTAGGAATGATATACACTGTGGTATCCATGGGTGGGGGAGATGTGTGGGTGTGGAAACAGTAAATAGTTCATGATCAGATCAAACTAGTTACTGGTTAACCTCTGCTTGGTGCACCTGTTTCCCATGTTGGTGATGACCACTTCTAGTAGTTTCCACCCCATGTTAGAGAGGTTACCACCTAATACAGGGCATATGAGGTGATAAATTCCAGGAAGCACTGGGCCTGGACGTGAATACCGGAGTAAGTTTCCCAGTTAATGGTATGGTAGTTAACATCGACCAATGCCAGGGTGTGCATTAGGCCAGTCATGTTCTCCACTGTCTCCGGGTAGGTGGAGTGGTGATCCTGGGTCATGGAGGGTGATCCATAGCAGGCCACAGTTAACATTGCAGTTGTGGCTGATGTTAGCTGCACATGGATGATCTCAGCGGTATCATGCTGCCCCACTAACCTGGAGGTGTAAGTATCCCTGATGAAAATGGATACAGCCCCTCCATGTCTGTCAGTCTATGTTCTGTGGCTGAAATGTGTGTTATGGGTTGTGGTCTGGTAGTGCTGGTGTGCTCTCAGGAGCTTTAAGACAGATCTCAGTTACTGCAGAGATGTTGATATTGTCCATCCTGAAGAGTGCTGTGAGTGTAAGCATGTTGTGATCACAACCCCTGGTGTTGAGTAGCATAACCCTCATTGAATCTGCTATTGTGCTATTTATGGAGCTGGTATTCACCTCTGAGACTCTCCTAAATAAGGCACCATGGGGGCACCAATAGCCTTGGCAGTATTCTAAAGCCTAAGGCTGACACATAAGCCGGTATGTTATCGTTGCATGCATGTTCCCCATCTGTGCTTGTTGTTCATCTATACTGTAGGTAACCTACTGGTAAGCAATAGAAAACCTTAAACTTATACAAGTCTTCTAGATTCCAAAATAGTCTTTTGGAGTGACTAAGTATCAGTGTTCTGTATGTTCTTGCTGTACTTAACTGTTACCTGACTACATGATGATTTCTCACTGTATATTGTGATCTGAAATCCTGTTTATCCACATATTATGGCTGTGATGGCCTGTACTTTAGAGGTTCACAGATAGCCTACTACCTATCTGCCCAAGGGCAATTAGAAGAATAGCTACAGTGTATTGGCTGCCCCTGCACAATTGATGAAGTAACTGAGCCTCTGTCAAGCATAGCCAATTAAGCAACTCCAGGCAGAGTTGCTGGAAGCTGTTGAAGACTGGGGTTGTGGAGGGTGATAGGGGCACATAGTGATCTAAAGAGGGCATGTTAATGTGACAATTCAACAACATTCAATTCTCCCAACAGGTCTCACAGCTATCAAACTGGACAGGCTCCCCCACCCCCTGGCTTTATGGTTCTGGGACACATGATCCTAGGGGTCTATATTCTGTTACCCATTCACACAAGAAGGTTTCCCTTGAAGTGTGTCAGTGAGGGGCTATGCCCAATGTAGTTAGGAATGTAATGTATTGTCTCACAGTACATTTGTTATATGCTGTTATTTCAAGAGTACGTGAAGCTCAGTGAGTATGGGGGCCTCCGCCCTTTACTTAGCCTAGCTTAAACATAGAAATAATCTAAATAGGAAATAGGCGGAAGCAACATTAATGTAAACAGTGTAATGGTTACAGCATCTGCATAGTATCTGTGCATTTGAGGTTCCAATCCCAATAAAGGCAGGTATGTTTATCATGTTCAAAAGTATACCTTAACCACAGCTTGCATATATAGGTAGTAATCGTCTGTATAATAAACATTCGAGACACCCATATAAACCCATGTCTGCTGGTGAGTACAGTCAACAGAGAATGTAATGTTATGTCAGCACATAGTGAGATGTTACTTCACTGACGTATATATCCTGAGTAGTTAACAGATGTGGCTGTGTTTGCATGCACAGGTTATATGTTACAAAGTTTCTTTAACTGTGTTTAACCACTGCTATAATGTCACACAAACACATTTAAACATGTTTACAACTGCTTAAATGAGCCTTATTCTGGAGTAAAAATATTTGTAAAGCATCACAGGTGTTGAACCCTTGACCATGCACACTATAGTCATGGGATTTACCACTAAGACATCCGAGGTGTATACATGTTTTATGGTCCTGAGACTACACCTTACACCATATGCATCTCACTGTAATGATCACAAATGGGACAGTCACTTTGTGTACATATGTACAGTACATTGTAATGTACTGTAGTTCATGAACCAACACATTCCAGTCCACATATGTATTACTGTTACACATTAATACGATATATATATATATATATATATATATATATATATATATATATACATGTCAGTGATGTCTGCACACACACACACACACACACACACACATATATATATATATATATATATATATATATATATATATATATATATATATATATATATATATATATATTATACAGTTACATCAATAGCTATATATATAAACATCTATGAACAAACTTTGTGACACAGAAGCACTCCAAATGAATTGGAGTGTACACAAAACACATGCAGCTCTGGTATTATAACAATTAATATTAACCTAATTCACCATAGAAGGGGTGATTGTTGTGTATATGAAGATTGGGGTGGGGGAGGAATGATGGGTAATGCAATCATGCATCAAGGAGGGCCTGGGTTGGATGTTCAATAAGTGAACTGGAGGAGTATACATGGAGTATGGGGACAATATAAAAAAGACACAAAGCAAGAACCTTTCTCATTCATAATACACCCTGTCATGTCACATTGCAACACCTAATTTCATAAATATATGGACATTAACATGTATCAGACATATGTACACCAACTGACTGTTACATTTGTTTTCAGTAGTGAGGAATGTCTGTAGTACAATGTATATCCTAAACACCATAACATTTGTACATATTTCAATTGCCTTAGTGGTAAAGTCAGTGACTGTGGGGTTCAAGACCTGCAAGGGCTGTTAGGTTATTTTGAGGGCCAGAATAAGGGCTGTTGGATGCAGGTGGATTAAAGCACTCTTAAGCAGTTGTAAGCGGGTTTCCATGAGTTTGCGAGATGGTAAGTGGCGCTGAAACATGGTAAACAGAGCAGTGCCTCACAGGTTTAACCTTTGCTTAACGTCACGCAGACCATGGGCAAACCCGATTACAACCACGTAAATGTGCGTTATTCATACTTACCCTACCAGTGCCCACTCTGAGAGGTAAAATAATAACACCTTCCAGGAGTAGAACCCGCAACCATGCGCTTCATCCTCAGTGTAACCTAACACTAAGCTACCTGGGATGTAACCATCCCAGTTGTGTATACAGACAGGTTCAAACACAAAAGGTAGGAATGTGTTGAAATGTGACAACCCGCCATGTACCCAATTAAACGTGTATGCGCATATATAGATATACAGCTATACAGATATACATATATATATATATATATATATATATATATATATATATATATATATATATATATATAGCGAGAGAGAGAGAGAGAGATACATAGAGACATGTCGATATATACATGTCTACATACATATGTAGATATATAGATAGGTTAAAAACATCTACCCATCTATGGAGGTACAGATAAACGTATGCAATAATATATATATCCATATCCATCTATATATATATATATATATATATATATATATATATATATATATATATATATATATATATATATACACATACATACATGTCTGTAGACAGCATCCGAAGTGGTCATATCTGAGTATAACATGGACTATAGCAATCACACATTACACCCCCCCCAAACAATATGAACATAACATATGAAGAGTATATGCCAATACACTATTACAAATATGTTCTATGGACACAGTCACCAACACAACTGCAATGACTGCAAATATCCATGACAGAAATACACAGGCAGCTTTCATTTTGCAAAACTTTATTACATTCCGATGTATTGCCAAAAGGATTCAAGGACTAACAGTACCTGCATGCTATACAGGAAGCATTTAATAGTGCCTTAATGAATCAGCCTGCAATTACCATACTATTAGTCCACTAAGGGATAGGCTTCACATAGAGAAAGAACACCCACACACATATAGACGTTGTATAAAAGGGGTTCCTACACACCTGCATGTGCTATGTACACCCACCAACATTTATACCACAACCAAACTAATTACTTCAATCCATACTGTCATACCATAACCAATTATTCAACTACTGTACAAAATCTGCTGAAACCTTAACATACCTGGACACAGACATGCTAACATGGCCCTAGAGGAAATAGTTGCCGTTATACAATTGAACAGCTGCTGATGTCACAGGGTTTGTATGAACTAATCCCATTTCAGAGGACTGAAAGGTTGGTACACCAGGAAGTGTTACCGAGTACTGATTATCAGCACAGTATGATACACAGTAACACCAAAATAAATATGTCTGGTAAGCACACTGTAAACCCCTAACATTATATGCATAGCTATGCAGACTTGAGCTGGTCAAACAACCTGGCCATACTGAAACATATGCAGAAGTATTAGGTACAGACAAACCCTGCACAAGTAGCAATGTTCAGAAATATAACAGCAGTACTCACATTTAGACCGAATCCTCTAGGCATTACACACAATATATTACTGTTCGTCTCCATACAGCTGTTGCAATATATTCCAAACAACACTTCCATGCTGTCTTCCTCACAAGTAAGCAAAGGGCAATGCCCAAGTGGAGTACTCAATTATACTCCACTGTAGCCATGGTATTGCCTAAGGCAGTAGCAGCGCAGCTGATGTGCATGGAATTAGCTACTTAGGAACACCAATTGGTTATCGGGATAGCACATGTTACTGATCTGTAACTATAAAAGGTTGCCTTGTCACACATTCAAACCATCTGTATCTACCTGCAGGACAGTACAAAACATTGAAAGACGAAACGAAAATGAGTATTATACTAGTCAATTACACCTCCGATTGCTAAGAAGGTATGTATAACATAGTATGTCTGTGTATGTAGTACCTGTACTGTAAGAATTACAGTGTAATCAATGGATATGGTGGAAGTAGCTATCTTGTAGTGATTTATTGTCGAGCAGTAGTAATGCTTGTAGTATTCTATGTGTGTACTGCTGTAGGTCACACGGCAAACTCCGCATACACCACAAAAGATGATATGAGCTTGGAACCCACCAATTCACTTCCAGCAACTGTCAGTGTCAGGATTTGTCCAACAAGTATGTTCTATAAGAGGGACAGTATATGCCGATATATTGTAACAGTCGACATATGTATGGGTGTATATGTAAGATGAACATGTTAAAGGTGGGCTTACAGTGCAAATATGGTGTGCGGTGTGGGATATTGTGCCAATAACTATGTAATGTACAGTATTCTAGGCAGATCTGAATTTTATTCTACATAGCAGTTCCATTATGTTATGCAAACAGTAGTTATGTCTCTTGGCAATTACAATACCCAATAACAGGATATGTATCATTTGTATTCATCTATCAGTTTAGCAGTATAGTAGCAAAGATAATTGGAAGAGCCAGGTAAATATCTATGCACATACACATGTAATATCCGCCTCTCTAGTATCGTTTGCAAGCAATAACAGCTGTGCATGTGTACATGTTATGCAAATGTGTAGTGACCCTTGTTACAGGGCTGGACCTCTCTAGTATTATTCACAAGCGATATCAGCTGTGCATGTGTTCATGTTATGCAAATGTGTAGTGACCCATGTTACAGGGCTGGACCTCTCTAGTATCGTTTGCAAGCAATAACAGCTGTGCATGTGTACATGTTATGCAAATGTGTAGTGACCCTTGTCACAGGGCTGGGCCAAATGGTTATGTGCACACCTACATAGAGTGGATATTGAGAGTACAGACACACTCGGTAAACTACCAGGTTTGTGTAGCCCAACATCTCATTGCCAACCTAACAGCCGCTTGCACATACTATATGTAAGGTAATGCACAGCACTGGTAATGAAAGGGTCTATTTTATATCCTCGAACGCTTAAAAAAGCGAACGCTGATTGATCGAACTTATTTTCACAAAACTGCAAAATATCGAAGCAGCAGAAACACTAATTTTTTCCTAGGGAAAGAATTCAGTTGTCCATTTCTGTTGCTTCGGTATTTTCAGTGTTATGGTGGAAAGTTACCGGTTGGATTCAGGTAAGTGTGCGATTGTGTGGATGTGAGTGTTAGGGTGATTTAGGTGAGTTAGGGTTAGGGCTCGGGTTAGGTGTGTGTGTGTGATTGAGTGGACATGAGGGTTAGGGCGGATTTAAGTGAGATAGGGTTAGGGAGCGGGTGAGGTGAGTGTGCGATAGTGACGGACCTTAGGGTTAGGGTTTGGGTTAAGGTAAGTGGGTAGTTAGTGGTGTGTGCATAGTTTAGTGTAGGGTTAGGTATCAGATTTTAGGTGTATGTGTGTGGATTTCTGTTTGTTTGATGCACTTGTGCTGTGTGTATGTGTTTTGGATCAGCAATTTTTTTCCCTGGGAAAAAAAATCCCTGATCTGACAGTTTGAGATTGTAAGCTTTCGCTTAAATTAGGTCGATCAATCAGCGTTCGCTTTTTTAAGCATTCGATGATATAATATAGACCCTAATGAAACAGGTTGCATATCATCTTTAACTCCAGTGTAACATCTGCAGTAGGAGTGTAAGATGTAGGGGATAGCTGCCCATGTGTAATAGTCGCTTCATAGGTGATGGCTCACACTATCTGATTATATCCAGATCATGTTGATAGTGTCATCAGAGTCTATTGATATATGCCTCTATTTAGAGAGTGGGTGTCTGTGCCCAACAGAGCTCATGGTCCTGGTGGATATATGAGTATATACCCAGAGAAGGAATCAGACCTGTAGACACTTGCATCATCTGTAATCACCTAACAGGATGTGATGCGCTCATCAGAGGAGGATTACTGCTAAAGGTAGCTACAATGTTTCTGTAATAGCCAGTGTTGTCACATCCTTAACACAAATATTTACATGTGAGCATTACTGTCTAAAACATCTTCATACGCAATATGTAAACTAAATACAGTACTTGGTACTTGTAGTACTGAATGCTCATACAGGCATGTCCACTAGTCAGCTACTGGTGTCTACTAATGTCAGCTTTGTGTATGTGGCCATCCTGGGGGAATGTAATCTCTATGCCATGTACACTGCCAAACCCACCTAACACCATGCCCCACACATTTTTTGGGATGCAGCTACAGGGGTAAGCTGCAAGGCAGCCTAGTCTACAGCCATGACTGGACTGGACATTCATGAGGTGTAGGGTAACACATACAGCTTATCAACACAACCTACACATACCCTTACCAGAACACAGTAAGGACACCCACACACATTATCAGAAATCACACACATTCACAGACACTTCTAAGTATCTGGCCAAACAAGTGACGCCCCCAAGCAGGAAGAGACAGACACCGACATACACAAACTGTATGACATAGTTTGCATAATTGTGCCAAACATCAGAACACATGACCGGAAACATGCCCAACAGTACTCATTTGTGAATGCAAACTCCAGCACTATGTTACACACCGACCTATATGAGGGCATACATGCTGTCAGCTGCCTGTCTGCCATGATTGGCCACATACCCATACACTCAGACAACCATTTGAACTGTACACATGGCTCTGGCATATTCCATGTTGATGTGCAGGACCTGTGGTGCAGTAGCCTGGACTGCATGGAAACACATGTAGGAACTGTCAGGTCTTGCAGCGCATGCAGATATGTCCGAAGGTCTGGGTAGCATTCTGCCATTGGCCAAAATGATATTGCAGTACAGGGACAGAGGGATTGTATTCCACAATTGTTTAGTGTAGTGGTCCAAGTCAAAGGGTATCCAGTATCTGTCATCCTGGGATAACATGGTTGACAGACCATGATGCTATGCCTGACAGGACCTGCACCTGTCACCTCTGGGAATCTGGATACTGCCAAGGGCTCATGCTTCCCCAATCCTGCCTTCATCATGCACGGTTCAAGTGAAGGTCCACTGCTGTTACAGGAACAGCCAAGCAATAAACTGCGGGTCTCGCTACACAATGATACATGTCAGAAACTCTATACGGACACACATATGTCAATTCCTAACATGGAGAACATATCTGTGCAGTGGCTGAGACATGTTTCAATGCTCCAGAGAGCACACCAGGATGACCATGCTATAACACATACCTCACCTCTTGCCCATTATCCTTTATTGGAACACACGGGCCACAAGTGTGTCCATATTCCTGAAGGATATGTACACCCCCACTCTAGTTGCACTTGCATAACGTCAGATGCATTATGTTGAGCAACTACCTTTATGCCAAAGTGGAATTCAAATTGCACCTTGAGACAGATCACCCATCAGGCCGCAAATTTCCCAACTTTCATAATTTGCTGCAATGGGGAAGATTAGGTCTGAGACAGAACCATAATAATGGCCACTCTCAACTATTCCATTATGAACTGGGAAGACTCCTCATGTACCAACACCTTCGCTCAATGCATGTTGGATTCCATCGACCCCACTGACCTGGATCACAGCAGTCACACAAATAGGGCTAACAGTATGCTACACATAGTTAGTCTCCACTGCCAATGTTATGTTTCCTAAGAGCAGAATGGTGACTGCCATGGCACCCATGCAGATGGACAATGCATGTGCAAATGCTGAATCCTACACAAATGAACCTTAAGCAGTCACATATGTGTGGTGAGTGTGCCATTGAAACAGAACCAGGATGCAACCCAACACAAACAAGAAGGCAGACAGGTGGTATCATGCTTTAAACTGTACCACAGAAGGTAGTAACTGTTGCAAGAGTGAACACACATGACTGTAGGTGATCCCTGGTCAGCCTCAGTAAGATGCAGATACACCATATAAAACCACACAAAGCTACTGTGAAACTAATCAGCCACATATTATGAGGCTAGGCACAGAGCATTCTATAGCTGTGTCATTAATCGTAATCGCAATGACAAGACCTGCCGTGCTGCACAGCACTATGGCATGGGAAGTACTGCACCTAAAGAAATAGCACCCGTTCATCCAGATAGAGCCTTGAAGAACCTAAACCCACTCCCCCCCCCGACAGGTACACTTAATAATATATCCATGTACACTACAGGGCAACTGTAATAAAGACTATGCAAGTACAAGCTGTACTCTCTAAAGCTATACATACAGCTTTCATGGGACCTGTCAACATCCCAGGGTGTATCGTACACAAATGTAAGGACATTCAGCTATCCACATACACATCATGTTCAATCATAGCTACATGTCAGGCTGTGTACACACTGAATGGTGCACAGCAACAGTTAAACAGTTATCACACCCCACAAAGGGGGAGACACCACTGATAATGGGAAATACTGCACAACTACCCTGCTGAGTCTGGGCTGTAAGTCCATGAATCGTGGTCAACGTATTTGATATACACGGTGCAGATGTAGATGACAGTAAGGTTGATTCACACTGCATATCATGACCTTGCCAGGTTATAGGACACCATCACCCATACTGTGTTCCAGCTACACTCAGTAAACTAGGTATATATTCCTATGTCACAGGAGTGGTTGCCAACTGGACTGCTGGCAGAACCAACATTACAGAAGGTGTCTGACTAATACATGCACATCAAACCAGTGCCAGCCACAGTAATACCGGGTTCATTCCTGGTACTCCCCCTCTTTGTTATCTATACCACACAGACTAACCCAGAAGGCATCAGCCTATTGATGTTTGCAAATGATTATGAACTAGGAGCAATAGTCGACTCAATGTGTGCTGTGTACAACATACAAAAGGGCCTTAGTGTGTCAGATGTATGGTGTGTGATGTATGGCCACAATTTGACAGCTACTTATAGCATTGTCATCCCCTATGTTACAAACCCTGTACCCATTAACTACCACCTAGGCAGCGGTCAACATAATGGCAACTGTGTGTATGGGATGCAGCTGGACAGCACTCTTTCCTTTGATAGTTACTTCACCACACCAGACAGGTAGACAAATGTGGCACCCCTAATCATGACAGGGTGCCATCCAGGAATATAGAGATAATTGCTCAGCCATACTCAACACCCATGTGACCCATTATAGATCACATATTTTCTTTAAGGGTTATTGCCCATGTGTAGATGGCCTACACTGCCCTTCCCAATCCCTAGCTGCACTACGTAGCATGCAGCCTACCCTGAACAAAGCCATGTCCAACCCAGAGGTGTTGGACATGCTAAACTTAACACATCCTGACCCCAACTAAACACATACTTCATGGACATCCACCTTTCTGGTAGAAGGATCACAACATGCCTGACAGATCTCTGTCCCATACACTTAACATACTCTTGCCATACTATGCATCCCTGTCCAGCAAAGATGCACATCGCCCCTCTCTGTGACACGGTGTGAAGACTGCATGCCAAATATATCAGTAACCCTGTGGAGCAGCTTTGTGGCACTGCTTGAACTAGCCACTGAAACATACAAGCTGTACAGTGCTACGTAGATGTATATGGCAAAACACATACATGCTTGCAAGTCTGCAGGGTCACAAGTCATGTCCCTAACGACTATGTATGACTATATATGTGACATATACACAGCATTAAGGTCAATCGCATTAATGTGAATACATCCAGGCATATGCTGACAGGTAAAGACACCAGTACAGGCAAACAGACATGCCCACCTCAAGACAACATTTACATGGTGTACAAGCAATGTTATCACATGACACACACACATATGGTGATAACATCACATCACCAGTAAGTGTCAAATGTGTGTGACTTATACTTGTCAGTGGTGTTAGTGTCATGTAGATCTGCAAAGACATATTTGTAATCTTGATAAATGTGATACATATGTATGTTCAGCTGTACTGCTGTACTTCTCTGTGAGTTAGTGTGACCTGTCTCCATCATTATGTCTTCCAGGTATGCCACTTAGCAGACTGCCAGCATACAGCCACTTGGAGGATGAGGTCCTCATCCCGTAATACCTCGACAATCACACCACACTCTTCAGCCATGTGCCACAGGATGCACAGCAGCGGGATGTGCAGTGGGAGGAACTCTGCAGGAGGGTAAATGATATTGGCAGCCACAATTGCCCCTATCAGCAGATGCGCCGCCACTGCACTGACCTCATAAGATGGGTGAAACAGCGTGCTAATGCAATCACCAGGGAACAAGGTGCAACAGGTGGGGGGGGCATTCACTGAGCCCCCACTCACATGTACCGAGGAGCTACTGGCCGACCTGGGGACACCTGCAGACCTCCATCTATAAGCTTTAGCTGTTATTGTGGAGGTGGGTGTCTCTCAACCACCGGGCCTGGAGTTGCCTGGTAAGTCACTACTGCACATATAACACAACTATATTTCACATAGTTACATGTGTTACTGTACAATATGTAATGTAACATCATATGCAAGGCATGTATGCACACATGCCACATACTATAGTCAGTTACTCTATGTATGGTCTGCTACTCTATGTATGCACAGATGTGCATACTCCATGGTATAATGTATTGTACTGGCTTATGTGCTAACATGGACATTGCACCCTGTAGCAACACACAGGTGTGGATAATGATCTTACTGCTGTGACACTCCTGTTTAGGTACCTCTGGCATTTTGCAGTGACAGCAGCCTGTGTCAGGTGAGATTGTTATTATTTACCAGGCTTGATAATGCACAGAACTTATTAATTGCATGCTATCTGCCATAACACATGTACACAGAATGTATGGTGGTCCTGTTAATGGGCACTGGTCAGACCTGCAATGCATTACAGTGTCTACCCATGTGAAACAATTGAAAACTATATGAAACACCTACACTAACGCTTCCAAACTGGCATTGCCAGATGTGTGGACAACAGTGAATACAATGGTGGAGGTGTGTTCCACTGCAGGGACAGGTACTACATATCAGCATTACACATGTTGGGAATACGAACAATACTGTACAGAGAGCATATGTGTGCACACACTCTAAATGTGCTGGAGCTGGAGTATGACCGGCCCACAGAATACACCCTTGTGGAATATACCCTTGTTATGAATGTCACACAAAATCATGTGCTATCTGGCATGTCCATGACATGTAGTGGGCTGACTGCAGCACTGTTCAACTATCCTGCAAAACATGTCTCACATCCCATACATACCACCCTTTGTCTGGATAATCCTGTCCACAATGGAGCATATGACATCTATGAGTGCATGTCATATGGGATAACACTGACATGTGAAATAGGATGGCCATCATAACCATTGGACAGAACATGTGTACACATAGCCAGGTAGGATGGTCAGAGACATGAAGCAACACACACAGTAGAAGTGATGTACATGTGTGTACACCCTGTTGTACATTGGCTCAACACAATACAACTATGGCCTTTGTGTAATGGTGATATTGCAGATGTGAAACACCAAACATCATATAGGCCTGTGCACAGCTTGTGTAGGCATAACATGAAGCCACCACATAACATGTCTTAAACATCTTGAGTGTGTCACGACATGAGACATTCACCTATACAGTATCCATATACATACATGTGTTGCACAACATACACATACAACCACATCAGGCCACAGATACAGTACAGTCACCTTGCTGGTGTCAGACATCACTGTCATGCCTGCTCTTCATGTGTGTGAGGTACACAGATGGCATGTTTGACACAGAGTACTGCTAAGTTAGCCATGTGTGGGCATAGTTTCCTGGCATCAGTAATATGGTTGCAGATGTGCAGGGGTGTCATCCATATACCCTTCTGTGACCTGTGTCACAAATTCCACATTAGGGTTTAGTGTGTATACACCTCAGTGATGTGGGCCACATTCCACATTAGATATGTATTGTATGTGAACATAGTCATGGCTATGAACTGTCAGTAGCTCACACTGTATAGCACGTGTGAAGCCACATGATGCCCTGCAATGGCTATGCACATCAGCTCAATGTGCAGTATGTCCCTGCATATTTGTGGGGTGGACAGACAACACTGCATCAGCTGAAGGCCCATGGTAGAATAACACATCCCTGCATTGGGACACCATTACCGTACTGTAGATTGGAATGGACACCATTGTGTTACACATGTATGCATGTCATTCAACACAACAGCAGATGACATGTCATACTACATGTGATTGGCAAGGTCATACACCACACAGCAGGCTGGCGTACTGTAAACCTGTGCTGGTCTTTGGCACCATTGCAAAGTAGGGACAGCCATGTCAAACATGTGTGTACAGCCACATGCTCAATAGCTGGACTCAGATCAGGGGTAGGCAGAATAATGTTGAACAGACATGCACTGCTTTGGGAGAGATATGCAAGCTAGGGGTCAGGCAAACATAGTATGCAGTTGACATACCCTACTGCTCATGTCCTCACACACAGGGGTGGTGGCCAACACAAAGCATCAGTGGCAGATGTACAAAAGTCAGCGATGGTCTGTTAACATGTGGTGTATGTTGCACATACCATGGCAGTGCGGTGCAATGGTGCAAAGTGCATGCATTGTGTTGCAGGTATGGGGCATAGGCTACTAACACAAATGGTGCAATACAGGTATGTATGTTAACCACCACTATAATTGTGTAAGGTGCATGCTGTATGCTATAACACATGCATGCTGTTGTGTGCACTCAGGGATGGCTGATAATTACCATTATAATTGCCTATGCTGAAACTATAATTTTCTAAGCTGAATGCCATCTGTGTGTACGTGTGCGTGTGTGTGTGTGTGTCTGTGTGCATGTGTGTGTGTGTGTGTGTGTGTGTGTGTGTGTGTGTGTGTGTGTGTGTGTGTGTGTGTCTGTGTCTGTGTGTGTGTGTGTGTGTGTGTGTGTGTGTGTGTGTGTGTGTGTGTCTGTCTGTGTGTCTATCTGTCTGTGTGTCTGTGTGTGCCTGGTATAACTTGCAATGTACATAGGTTCATTAGGTTCATAGGTTCATAGGTTGGTACTAGGCTATTGGCCCTAGGGCCTATACAAGCCTAGCCATAACAGTTCCCTGGCTATTTCTTCCCACACTATTTACTTCCCTGGACCCCTGTCTATCAGGGCGACTAACGTGATCTCTGGGGTGAATTTCTTTTCTTCCATCCAATCATCAAGGTTCCTTTTGAAGAGGGCCAAAGAGGTGCTCTGCATGACATGCATGGGCAGTCTATTCCAGAGTCTGGGGAGTCTCTGGGTCAGGAACCTATCCCTCCAGCATGATTTGTTTATTGTGATGACAAGGTTTAGATCCCTGGAGCATGTGGCTCTGAAGGATTGGGATTTCTTTAAGTGTAGCATGTCCAAAAGCTCTGGGTTTGACATGGCCTTGTATGTTAAGCAGAGATCACCTCAGAGTAGATGATATGCGACAGAGTATAGCTGGAATTTTTTAAGGCGGTCAGCATAGGGCATCTGCTTTAGGCCTGTGGTTCTTTTAGTGAGGTACGTCTGCAGCCTTTCCAGTTGTTGCAGTTGCCTTGAGAGGTACATACCAAATGGGGCATTATATTCTCTAATGGGTCTAATGAGGGATGAGTACAGTGGTAGACAATGACCTCCTTTTTTCTGGATGAAAAGCCCTTAGTGATGAGGTGTGCCACATAGAAGGATTTCCTGACTGTTTTGGTGATGTGGTTATTGAAGGTGAGACCACTGTCCACCTGTGTCCCTAAGTCTCTTATCACACTTTCGGTGTTTAGTGTACTGCCACCTATGTGGTGATTCCCGGGTACATGTTTTTTCCCCAAAGGGGATAACTATACATATCTTGGCACTGAGCTTGAACCCATGGCTCTGACACTAAGCATCTGTTTCTGTAAGGCCCTTTTGTAGAGTATCAACATCATTTGGGGATTCAATAATGGCTCCCAGTTTGCAGTCATCTGCAAAATTTGTTAGCCAGAGTCCCTTAGTGTTGATCTGTACGTCAGAGAAGTAGATGCCAGACAAGAGAGGTCCCAGGACTGAACACTGAGGTACTCCACTTGTCACTTGTCTGGAGCTGGATTTGGAATCAGCTACTTTTACAGTGTGGGTTCTGTCAGTAAGCCAGTTGGCAACCCATCGTGTGACGTAGGGATTAATGCGCAGCTTAGTAAGTTTATCTATGATTCCAGAGTGGGGGATGGTGTCAAATGCCTTGGTAAGGTCCAGATCAGCTGTGTGGACTGCCTTACCCTCGTCCACAGCTCGGGAGACTGATTCGAAGAAGTCAATCAGGCTCATGAGACAAGATCAGCCCTTCACAAACCCAAACTGGGTGGGGTCCAGTGTTTTAAAGTTGCCAATGTCTTTGTTTATAAGTTCCATGATAATATGTTCCATGGCCTTGCAGATCAGGCTCGTCAGACTGATGGGGCAGTAGTTCCTGGGATCCAAGGTGGATCCCCCATTGTGGAATGGAATAACTGTAGCTGTATGCCACTCCATGGGCATGAAGCCTGAGGTGAGGGTATGATTAAACATGACACTTAGGTGAGGTGCCAGTTCATTTTGTAGTTCATGTAGTACATAGCCTGGAATGTTATCTGGTCACATGGATGCCGTATTTTTAGCTTTGGAGAGTGCATTTTTACTTATGTGGCCATTATTACTGGAATTTGGAAATCTTCCAGTATTGAGATGGGCCATTTAGGGAGTGAGAGGGGGTTGAAGTTGGCACTGAATCAATCTGCCAGGATATTGGCAATATCCTTGGGATCAGTATATTTAATGCCATTCTGTTGTAGCTCAGAGCAGATCTGAGCATTGCCATTTAGATTTTTGACATAGTTATAGAATGCCTTGTGGTTGTCTTTGGAATCTTTGGCAATTTTATTTTCATAACTAGCTTTGGAGGATTTTATGAGGGATCTCAGCTTCTTACTGAGGCTGGTAAGGGAGTTTTTTGTATCCTGAGATTTTCCTCTTTTCTGCAACAGTTTCTTCCTTTTGTTGTAAAGTCTGTTTATGGCAGGGGACCACCAGATTGGCTTTCTTTTTTTGGAGGAGAGCATCTTGGTTCTATTTGGGATGACAGGATTCATGCATGAGTGGATGTGCTTGTACAGTGCCTTAGTGTAGGACTCAGCAGTCGAACGTTTAGTTCCCATCTGCATAGGTGTCATAAAGTTTGTAACTTCTGACTTGAGTAGCATGAAGTTGGCTTTGGAGAAGTTTTTTATGGAGGTTTCCTTACTGGGGGGTGGGGGTGGGATGTGGATGTTAATGGTGATTAGCTTATTGTCTGATCTGACTAACGATGTGGTGACCATAGGTTTGGAGCATCGATTTCCCATGTTGGTAATGACCAGGTCTAGGATATTGGAGCCCCTGGTGGGACTATGGATTAGTTGAACCATGGCATTGGAATTTATGAATTCCAAGAACCGTTGGGCAAAGGTGTTGGTACACGAGTAGTTTTCCCAGTTAATGGCAGGGTAGTTGAAATCACCCAGCATTAGGGTGTTTGGTTGTATATTAATATTTTCCAGTATGTTTAGAAAGGTGTAGTGAGAATCTTGGGGCATGGTGGGGGATCTGTAGCAAGCTACAGTTTGGATTGCAGTCTTACCTAGTGTTAGTTGCACCTGGAGAATTTCAGATGCATTGTATTGGGCAACTAGCCTGGTGGTGTGAATATCCTTGGTGAATATGGACAGTCCTCCATCTTTAGTGTTTCGATCCTGGTTTGGTGGCCAAAATGTGTGGTAAGAGTTGTAGCCTGGTATTGCAGGGGTGCTCTCTGGAGCCTTGAACCAGGTCTCAGTTACTGCACAGATATCGATGTTCTCCATTTTTATGAGTGCCTCGAGAGAGTGCATTTTGAGGTTCTGACTTCTAGCAATGAGTAGTATTACCTTCAGATTTTGCATGCTTGTATCTCTTACGGTGATGGTTTAGTCCTTTGAACTTTGCCTAAAAAAGGCACTATAGGGGTGACAAGAGCCTTTGCCAGTGACCTGAATCCCAGGGGCAACAGGTGCAGACCATCTCTGGCAAAGCATCATGGTCTGTCGATCATGTCGTCCCAGGCAGACAGATACTGGATCCCCATTTAATGACACCAGAAGCTTAGCCAATTGTTGAAGTCAATCATTTTGTCCTTATATTGTGGTATCAATCTGGGAGTAGGCAGGATGCTACTGAGGGCTAGGGTCATACCTGCCTGGGCCACCTGATCTGAGAGCTCTTCCATGTTTCTTTTCATGTAGCCCAGGGAGGTACGTCTCAAGTCATTCACTCCAACATGGACAATGACAGAGTCATATTTGTTGTGGAGTGACTTGAGTGCATGAGTTATGTGGCGGATCCTGGCACCCGACAGGCAGCTCACTGTAATTTTCTCCTTGTTCAGCCTGGTGAGTGGGACATCAGTGTACCTGACTATAGAGTCACCTATGACTAAAGTGTTAGGTACGTTGTCTTGCCTTAGGTGCTGTTTCTGGGTGGCACACTGGTGTTGTGAGCTATGTGACACTGGTTGCGATTGGTGTTTGTTTGCGCTTCAGCTTCGGAGGTCCTTGTTGCTTGGGCAGGTAAAAGTTAAGGGCCTCTGCATATGTGGATTTAGTTTTGTTATGTGTGGGTGTTGGTGGTGTGAGTTTAGAAGGGCTATGTGCTGCTTGAGGTGTAGTGCAGGTGTTAACCTTCTCCTCTTGACTGTCTAGCGCAATCTTGGGTGGAGAGAGCTTTGCTTCCAGTTTGACTATGTAAGTGCATCTCTCGCAGGTTGTAGTTTTGGGTGGTAGAAAGAGAGGGTTGTCTGTGTACATGAGGCAATTGCTGCATTGTCCCAGTATGCCCAGATTCACCAGGTGGATAGGAGAAATCAACGGAAGCTGACCCTTGGACATGCCTGGTTTGGTGCTTTTTTTGAAAAGTACAGGAGCTGTTTTCCCTTACCTTAGCAAAGTCCTTTGCAATATTAGGCTGTTTAGTGCCTATGATTAATTTCTCCTTATTAATAAGGAGAGTTGAGTGCTTGTATCAGTTTAAGGCTTCCTAGTGCTTTCCAGCAGGTATTTAGAGCAAGAGCTAGCCACAGAGATGCTTAAAGGTAAGATGAAAAAAAATGGTTTATCCTAAACACTGCAGTGTGCACTAGAGAAGTTAGATGTGAAAGTAGGTAACACAAGTTTTACCTGTCTAAAAAGTTAAGTTTTAGTGGAGAGTGACTATTTTTAAAACAGCAAGATAGATTAAAGGTGGGTAATCACTATTGTATTCCGGTACTATGGAATACAGTAGAATGGACAATAAATTTAAATAGTTGAAGGGGAATGATTTCACAAAATGATAATTTTGTGCTTATTCACACAAGCCAGTGAAAGCAGAGAGGAAATGAGATATATGGTCAAATTAACATAAGAGGCAGGCAACTAGAAAGACAGTGGTATTTGGAAAAAAATGTCTGCCTGACTTACAAGAGACAGAGCTGTGGGGTCTTTTAAAGTTTTAATATGCAGTTAAAAGCAAAACACAAGCAAAACACAAGGTAAAGAAAACAAATCACAACACTCAAAATATAAAAAGGCAATAAACTAATACAAAATACAACAAATAAAAAGCAAACCAACCTTTCCCTCACAGCAAAGTGTAGCAGAGTCTGGGTGAGCCTTTCCAATCTTCTTCTTCTTCTTCTGTTGGCTTTTCCCGGTTAGGAGTCGCCACAGTGGATCACCTATCTGCTCATGATTGGCAGTGGAGTTTTATGGTGTTGAATTGCCAGCCCGGCACCCAACCTTCCACAGGAGGCACACGCACACACTCACATCTAGGGCCAATTTAGTGTATCCAATCCACCTACAGCATGTCTTTGGGATATGGGAGGAAACCGGAGCACCCAAATGAAACCCACACGACCACAGGGAGGACATGCAGACTCCACACAGAAGGCACCCCAGCCGAGGATCGAACTGGAAAACCTCTTGCTGTGAGGCAGCAATGCTAACCACTGCACCACCGTGACTGCCCTCGGTCCCAACAGGGACATGATTCCAGTGAACATGTGTCATTAGACAGTACCCAATCTGGACCTCTGCCTGGTAGTACCCGTGCAACCCCTGGCAAGTGCAGGTCATGTGGTCATGACCGGACACCGTGAACTGTGAAACCTGCCTTGTACAGTCTGCATCTGTCAATAATAGCCCTGTGTAGGCCAGCCACATGCCAGACCTGTGTGCATGCATACACACACACTCTGAAAACAAATGTAGGGCACCTCAACACACCCGCATAACATCCACACATGCCCAATGATATCACAGGCCCTAACACACACACATGATGTCATCCAATGGCACAGCCTAGGCCTCTGGCAAACATTATCACCTTGTGCATATGATGATGCCTGTGCTGCATCCCTGTCATCCATACCATCAATGCAGGGACATGCTCATATGGTCTGATGCACAGGGTGAACATACTAGGTAGACAATTGTAGATTAATGTTGTTGAGTAGAGCTGACAGGCAGCGGACATATCATGTATTATGGATTTAGAATGCATTTTGTACGTTTGACAGTATGTATCATGTGTAACAACACTAACAGCATGTTGATCTTGATGTTCTGCCTTCCTCTTTCAGGTGTAGTTGCATGTGCCGGGGTATGTTGGTGTCTGCGGTTAGTGTCCCATATGTACATGTTGATTACCCACAGGTCAGTATGACAATACCTGCATGCACTTTGTAGCATCCACATCACAGTTATATTCTCCCATGTTTCAATTATGTTTACTGTTGTAATGATCCAAGAGCATGATAGCTGTGTAGTAAGCTACTGTGTTCAGAGCTGTCACATCCATAGTGGGTGACATCACAGGTATAGTTACGTGGAGCGCGGAGGAGGTAAAAGAGCAGTATGTCGGATGACAAGGGTAAAGGCTAGTGGAAATAGTGGCTTCTCATTGGGAAGCAGTAATACCCACTGCTATGACAACATGCAAACACAGACACACCCAGGGATTCACAGGCACAGTAACACACACTCTGACACACACACACACACACACACACACACACACACACACACACACACAGTTGCCAGTGTTCAGATGTGAACCCCTGCCTATGTGCATATCATCTTTATAGTACTACGCAATTACAAGATGTGGCACAGAGATTACACATGTACAGGTAGTTGGAATGGCCTAAGATCGAGGACATTGCCAGGGATACTACAGTGCAGTGAGTGTATGTGGGGAGGGGGTCCATCAGTAGGCTATGTAACAACAGGTCACACCCCAGGGTGTACATGTTAACAAGTGGTTAGAATGCCTGTGTATGATTGATGATATCAACAGGGATGCTAGATTGCACTGAGTGGATGGGGGGAGGGGGCATTAACATTTCACTATGGTAAATTACAGCCTCACTCCAGGGACTGGACTGCCATACATACACACACACACACACACACACACACACACACACACACACACACACACACACACACACACACACACACACTGTGGCATTCACAAAGAAGTACACCTATGTCACACCCATACAGACACTTTACATGTGTGAGGTTCAACCATCTGCCTATGTCTTTCTTTATACACTTCACACTTTACTGGTGTCAACAACAGTGTTCAGGAGAGTAATAACATGTGGGATGTATTCCCAACCATATGTGACATATATGAACACACACACACACTCACACATGCCAGTACTGTGAATCAAACAATTGCCTATCTCATGACAGGTATTACAGATGTACAGCACTACCGCATCCGGTACAAAGCTTACTGACACTTTCCTTTGCCAGCTGTGCTGATATATGCACAATATATGCACAGGGGAGGTATTACTGTTACAGGTGTCATGAGGTTTGCCTTCAGTGTCACCCTTACAGCATTCTACATTGTCTGTATTCCACTTCAGTTAACAAAACCTGACCTTAGCAGTTACACAGGTTTTGTAGGACTGGTTGTAACACACCAGTGAGCTGTCCTCAGTAATCATTCATCTGCAAAGAAGCCCCACCACTTAGTAGTCATGTCCAAACATCTGTCCATACCTTATGTACCGCTTACTGTATGTAGAGCATATCACCATATACAGTTGGCAATGTTGAGGCTGTATTGCAACAGCATGATGTACTAAGACAATGTCACCTACAGACATCAGCCACTGCACACACATGGAATCTACACAAACATCAGTACATGTACACATATGCGGTCTACATCAGTAAGTGCACTAGCAGGTCAAGAGGATACATTCCACACCTTCCCATGCCATGTGTGAAACATAGCTGAGCATTACACCATAATGGATATTGTATTCATGTGTACATATATGACAACAGCACATATCAGTGAGACACACACAGCATTATTCCATGTAATGCTCCTACAAACTGTTACTTGACAGTGCCATGATAAAGCCAGGGCACTGTAATGGTCAACAGTGAGCACATCATATTTGCCACACACACCTCATGTTTACTGGAAGAGTGCCAGCAATGTGCTCTATTAGAGCTAGGCAGTACACTCATTCAAGCATGTGCGAGGTCTGTGGCTTGTAGACATCTCACCCCAGCATGTACTGGCTTTTGTGGTACTAAAGCTAATGTCCAGACAGCACACAGCATGCATGGTGTGCAATTGTTGACATGGGGTATATGTGGGAGCTGTGGCCACACATGGCTATATATGTCATGAACATATCACCTGTGACCACTCAGGAACATACAGAGCAGAGCTGGATTTCCCTGAGTCTGTCAATAGAGGCCTTGTGTAGGTTCTATGATCCTGTTATGTCGGTATGTTTGTAGGCATTCCATTAGCTGGACATGTCTGGAGACATACATGCCACATGGGGTGTTGTATGATATGATAGGTGTCATGGGTGACCAGTAGAGAGGGAATATTACCTCGGTTAACACAGATATCAAACCTTATGTACTGTTAGCATGCTATCTGCCATGTGTATGAGTGTAATGACTGTAGCCACCTGTATGTAGAAAGGATAATGAAAGCCATGGTAATGTTATTTATGTTGTATAAGTGTGGGATGTACATATCCAGGGCAGGTACAGTTAGGTCATATCCAACCATGAGGGTGTTGTTTACTGGTGTACAGCAACAGTCGACCGTGTTACTGCTGACAACATCTGAGGGACCCTGGTATGTGTACAACTGAGCTGGTTACAAACAGTGGTATTATTGCATTGCATATCACATTATGCAGCTGTGTCTGTACATGGGTACTTTGCACAGTTGATGTAGGCCTAGGTACAGATTACCAATCGAGGGTTATCTGGTGGTCTACCATATTGTGCCATACCACATATGGATGTGTGTTGGTAGTCTGGGAACAAAGTGGTGGATGTATATGGGGATACATCCTAGAATGCAGCATTTGCCACTGTTGCCTGTACCTGACTCATCTGTGATGGGTTATGTCAGAGTAGTGGTCTTTACATGCGAGTAGCCTTTATGAATATGTGTACACCACCACCTGGAATGGTCCATACCAGTGTTATGGCCCACATGTCTGGATCTGAGGTATATGGTGGTAGTGCAAGTGTGCACTACAGAGTCTTCAGCCAGGTGTTCCTCACTGCACAGATGTCAGTATTCCCCATTGTCAGTATTCCCCATTGTAGGTTCTACATTGAACAAATAGATTACTAAAGCCACACATCTAGCACTGGTTAGCATAAGCATCCAATGCAATTGTCTTGTAGGTGTCAGGGTGTAACTTCTGTGTGTAGGACATTTGTCTTGGAATGCAGCTATATGGGTAAATGCCACCTAGGTATTATCCACACACACGTGAAACATGGATGCATGTGCTCTGTGTTGAAGGCATGTCATTCAGTCATGACAGCCCAGAATGACAGACACTGGACAACCTCATAATAACAGCAGAACATTGGCTCATTGTTTTGGTCTAGCAGTTGCCACTTGTACCATGACATCACTGTGAGTGGTAATAATGTGCTTGGTAGCAAATGCCTCATGTAAGGTGACGGACAGCAGCAGAAATTGTGTATATGACCAATGTGAGATATAGTTAGGGTAGCAGTCCTGCTAATAATGACAACTACTAACACAGCCAGGAGAGGTCATCCTGACACCTACACCTCAGTACCATTGCACAATGTGGCTCACACATTATGCTTGCACATGCCACTGTTACATGTATAATGCCACTGTCCACAACCTGCTATCAATGTATGCCTTTCAGGGCAGCAAGGTGTGTGACACATGCTGTAGGTAGCATCCACCTGTGTGACCCAGTTAACCTATTATCTGTCACGTCCACACATGCATGAATGTGTATACTTAACATATATATGTCAGTACTTAATGTACATGTATGCATGTGTATCACACAGCACAGACACAGATATATAATTTTCAGGGCACATACAGGTATCATGTAGTAAACCAGTATGATGTGCATATATACTGACAGCTAAGATGTACATAGCTGTAAACCTGTGTGTTTACAATAGGAGTCCATTACAATGTGTTCGGTACATGTAAGTGCATGAGCATGCAGACTGTGGCCTTCTGTGGTTAGAATCGGAGTGCATCCCAAACAGCCCTGTGCTACTAAGTGTATGAGCGTACCCACTGCCACCTTGTGTAATTTGAGTCAGTGCATCCAACAAGCCCGTTGTTACTAAGTGTATGAGCATGCCCAGTATAACAGTGTGTAGTTGTAGTCATAGTGCATCCCAAATGGCCCTGTGCTACTAAGTGTATGAGCATGCCCACTGTAACCCTGTATAGTGATAGTAGTTGTCCATTCCACAGATGGCCATACTCCAGTTCAGGTTCCTGTTGTGCTACAACTATACCTCTCAGGCCTACCTGCAGAGGATGCATCTTATTTGTGCATACAGGTTGTAATGGACACCTACTTTAAACACACAGGTTTACAGCTATGTACTGTGTGACTGTCAGTCTCCCTGTTGTTGTCCTCAATCTTAGAATGGCAGTCTGACTGCCTTGGACTGTGTTATCACTGTGGCATGTCACGTAACTGCGTAGCACTATAGTAGTGATCTGTAGATAGGCAGGTGTTTTGATCCCCCCACTGTCAAGTGTGTGTGTGTGTGTTTGTGTGTGTGACAGCAAATGCTTGAGTGTGTGTGTCAGAAAATGGCTGAGAGTGTGTGTGTGTGTGTGTGTGTGTGTGTGTGTGTGTGTGTGTGTGTGTGTGTCTCAGCAAATGCTGGAGTGTGTGTGTCAACAAATGGCTGAGTGTGGTTGTGTGTGTGTATTTGTGTCTGCATCCTGTCATGGCAGCAGGTTTTGCTGCATTCCAAAGTGATACCTCCTTTTGCACTGGCCTTTATCCTTGTCAACTGCTAAACCTCTTTCTTCCCCCCTCCCCACTGCAAGTAATTGGTCCTGTGATGTCACCCAGCTCAGAAGTGGAATCAGTAAGTGTAATTGTATGTATTCTGTGGCACATACCCCGACTGCATACCACTGTACTAGTTACCTTTAAATAGGCAAGATGTGTATGCACAATACTGGCAAGTGTGTGAGTGTTTGTGTGTGTGACTGCAATCCAAATTGTAGCTTGCTACAGATCCCCCACCATGCCCCAGCATTCCCACTCTTCTTTTCTTGATGTACTGGAAAATATTAGGGTTCAGCCAAACACCCTAATAATGGGCAATTTCATCTACCCCACCATTAACTGGGAAAACCACTCATGCACCAACTCCTTCACTCAATGCTTTCTGGAATTCATAAACTCCAATGCCCTGGATCAACTTATCCACACCCCCACCAGGGGCAACAATATCCTAGATCTAGTCATTACCAACATGAGTGACCAGTGTTCCACACCTGACATCAACACCTCATTGGTCCGATCCGACCATAAGCTAATTACCCTAGATATCCACATTCTGCCCCCACCCCCCATTAAGGAAACCATGGTAAAAAATGTCTCCAAAGCCAGCATCATGCATCTTAAGACAGAAGTGGTGAACTTCATGACACTCATGCAGATGGACAATACAGTTACAACTACTGAATCCTACACAATTGCACTTTATAAGCACTTTGCATAGATTGTGCTATCCCAAACAGAACCAAGATGCTATCCTCCAAAAAAGGAAGCCAATCTGGTGGTCCCCTGCCATAAACAAACTATACAACAGAAGGAAGAAACTGTTGCAAAAGAGAGTAAAATCCCATGAGTGGAGGAGCTCCCTGGTCAGCCTCAGTAAGAAGCTGCAATCCCTGATAAAATCCTCCAAAGCTAGTTATGAAAACAAAATCTCCACTGATTCTAAAGACAACCACAAAGCATTTTATAGCTATGGCAAGAATCTCAATGGCAACACTCAGACCTGCTCTGAGTTACAGCACAATGGCACTAAATATACAGGCCCAACTGATATTGCCAATATCCTGGCAGATAGGTTCAGTGCTAACTTTACCCCCCTCTCACCCCCTAAAGAGCCCATCTCTATACCGGAAGAATGCAAAGTTCCTGTAATCACGGCTGCACAGGTAAAAACCACACTCTCCAAAGCCAAGAACACAGCATCCATGGGACCAGACAACATCCCAGGCTGCGTTCTACATGAACTACAGAACAAATTGGCACCCCACATAAGTACCATGTTCAATCATAGCCTCACCTTAGGCTTTGTGCCTGCTGAATGGTGCACAGCGATGGTTATACCACTCCACAAGGGGGAGCCACCACAGACCCCAGGAACTACTGCCTCATTAGCCTGACAAGCCTGCTCTGCAAGGCCATGGAATGTATCATCATGGAACTTATAAACAAAGACATTAGTAATCTCCAAACTCTGGACCCCACCCAGTTCGGGTTTGTAAAAGGCAGATCATGTCTCCTAAACCTGATAGACTTCTTTGAAGCAGTCACCAAAGCTGAAGACAAGGGTAAGGTGGTTCACACAGCCTGTCTAGATCTTGCCAAGGCTTTCGACACCATCCCCCACTCTGGAATTATAGATAAACTCACTAAACTAGGTATAAATCCCTATGTCACAAGATGGGTTGCCAACTGGCTCACTGACAGAACCCACAATGTGAAAGTAGTAGACTCCAAATCCGACTTCAGACCAGTGACAAGTGGAGTACCACAGGGTTCAGTCCTGGGTCTTCTCCTGTTTGTTATCTACTTCTCTGAAGTACAGGCTAACACAGAAGGTCTTTGGCTAATGAAGTTTGCAGATGACTCCTAATGATGTGGACATCCTACAAAAGGGCCTCACTGAGACAGATGCCTGGTGTCAAAGCCATGGCCTCAAGCTCAATGCCAAAAAGTGCATTGTCATCCCCTTTAGTAAAAACTCTGTACCCATGAACTACAACATAGGCGGTAGTATACTTAACACCGAAAGTGTGATAAGAGACCTTGGGACACAGGTGGACAGTAGTCTCTCCTTTGATAATCACATCGCCACAGTAGTCAGGAAATCCTTCTGCGTGGCACACCTTATCACAAAAGGTTTCTCATCCAGAAAAAAAGAGGTGATTGTTCCCCTCTACTCATCACTCATTAGACCCATTATAGAGTACAATGCCCCTTTTGGTATGTACCTCACAAGACATCTACAACAACTGGAAAGGCAGCAGAAATACCTCACAAAGAGGATTACTGGCCTCAAACAGATGCCCTATGCAGACCATCTCAAAGAACTCCAGCTTTACTACGTCACATATCGCCTACTCAGAGGTGATCTCTGCCTAACATACAAAGCTATGTCAAACCCAGGGCTGTTGGACATGCTCCACTTAAAGAAATTCCAATCTCTCCAAGCTATACACTCTAGAGACCTAAACCTTGTCACCACAATAAACAGAACATGCCGGAGGGATAGATTCCTGTCCCAGAGACTTCCCATACTCTGGAATAAACTACCTATCTATATCAAACAAAGCTCCTCATTAGCACTCTTCAAGAAAAGTCTTGATGATTGGATGGGAAATAGGAAATTCACCCTGGGGATCACCTCTGTGGCTTTGCTTGACAGTGGCACAGGAAAATAATTTTCTTGGGTGGCAAAAGCCAGGGTACCTTTTTGGCTGGGCTTGTATAGGCCCAAGGGCCAATAGCCTAGTACTTACCTATGAACTTATGAACCTATGAACTACCCTGTAGCCAGGCATACACACATGTAATGTCTTTTAGCAAACCATGGTAGCCAGCTGTAGTGACTGGTTTCTACAAACTATTACATAGTTTGAAATGGTAAAGAATACACAGTCAAGCATGACTACAGTTGGGTATGTTATTTCCTGTGCCACTGTCGAGCAGTGACACAGAAGTGGTCACTGGGGTGTAAGTCCATACCCATCATTCCCCCACCCTAACTCCACAATCCCCGGGGTAGATTACATTAGCCATCATTCCGTACCCCAGACTCCACATACACAACAACTAACCCTTCTCTTGTGAACTGCTTAAGATGTAAATGTTATAACACAAGGGATGCCTCTGTTTTATATACATGTCAGTTCCTTTGGAGCCCTTCTGTGTCAAAGGGTGTTCAGACGTATGTGTGTGTGTGTGCGTGTGTGTGTGTGTGTGTGTGTGTGTGTGTGTGTGTGTGTGTGTGTGTGTATATATATATATATATATATATATATATATATATATATATATATATGGCTATAGCTGTGTCTGTGTATATGTATATGTATATATATATATATATATATATATATATATATATATATATATATATATATGTATATGTATGGCCCCCAGCACTGCCACCTTTACAGCTGTTTTGGTGCAGTGGTGACTGCCCATGGCTGGGGACCTCCGTCCCACTGTTTCCATCTAGGGGATCATGGGCCTATGACTGCCAAACACCCCTCCCCGTCCAAGGTGTATTCCCCTACATGTGTTGTATACCAACCCTGTATGCTGTCTTGTCTGTCATCCTACCCAACCTATCCTCCATAAGCATACCTACTCTCCTTTCCCCACATTCCACTCTCACCCTATGGAAACAAAAGGCCAATCAGTTACTAGAACAACAGTTGCCCCATACATAGCTGTCCATTTCACACACACGTGTCCACTGGACACATGTAACCCTTTTAATATGCATCACAACATACTCCAGTTGTCCTCACTCCTGTCTCTGGCACAAGATCCTGGTATGCACATGACTCCTGAAGATTCCAGGTACACATGATGCAGATGACCCCAATGTGCACACAACACTACCGGTCCCTCTATGGTTACCCCATTTACCTTTTTCATGATGCTGATATTGCACACAGCATCTTGCAAGAGTACTGTTATCACATAATGATTGGACAGGAACTGCTGTGTTAATGTAAATAAAATGCACAGAGTGATGTATTTGGCCAATGTACAAATGTTTGCGTGTATTAATGACACATGTCTATCTGAGGGAGTCTTGACATTACATAGGACAACACTACTACATAATACAGGCATTGCTGGTGTTTCCATTTTCATTCCTTTGTAATGCTTTGTTGTCACATGGGATGTTCTTGATATATCTATATATATGTATGTGTCTATATCTGGACATGAACACACACACATACATCTACATGATGGAATACATTTCCTATACTCTTGAAAGACTGCGCTGGATGATATGCTTGGGATTACATCTGATGTCTGTATATCTGCCATGGCTTAATGGTAAATCACAATAGCTGTGTGTGCAGGGACCTAGATTCAAACCTTGCAGAGGCCATTTATATTGTTGCTGGGCAGAAGAAAAAGGTTGTTGGATACGGAGTGAATAAGGCACATTAAAGCAGTTGTGAGCGGGTTTGCATGAGGCTAAGCAATGCTAATCTCCAGTTACAGTTTCATACACTCAGTTAGCCTCTACATTGCTTCGCCTACTATTGGCCAAACAGGCTTACACCCGCTTGCTCCCACACTTGCAACTGCACTGCATTTGGTGTTTGCATCTGACACTAACACCACTGGGTGGGAGTGAGGACTACGATATTACCTTGTGATGGCTATTACATCGGATTACATGCCTACAGTAACGGGAATGGCTGCCCATTAGGCAAAAGCATACCGTTCGATTGTATGGAATCTGTTGCCTGTCGAGAGTTTGATCCATGTTATTGGTGTGTTCCTGTTACAATCTGCACCTGTTTGGCTAATACATCAAAACTGACACTCTTCAATACAAACAAGTAATTGGGTTTTGGAACCCACATCCTTCAGCCGAGTCATGCTACTGCATACCTAATATTCTATCATCTTTCTAAAGTTGTCGGTGGAATATGTGCTTTCTGTCCCTATCAGACCTCTCATACGATTGAGGAAAACTACCAACTGAATCAGGGACATGTCAAAATAACATCAGGGACACATTTAAATTATTAGTGCTATTAATCTGACACATTGACAGACTCAGAACATATGAATTAATACACATTTTCTGAGGTAAATGATGTTTATAACCCTTAATTGTTGTAATTATTCATTATGTGTAATTCACCACCTTTACTCCAAATGTCACTAGTTTTAGGAGGGATTAAGTGGGACAGAGTTAGAAAGTGAGTCGAAATCAGGGATGTCCCTGGAAATCGGGGAAAGTGAGAATGGAGATGATTCTCAGCAATAATGTTTTTCTATTTAATGATGGACTATATATTCAAGTTTGTGGAGTGGCCATGGGTACCCCATGTGCCAACAGTTATGCAAACTTAGTGTTGGCATGATGGAAGGAACGAGTGATCTACCAAGAGAATCCATGGGAAAAACATCTTAGACGGTATCAGAGATTTGTCTATGATATATGCATCTTATGGGAAAGTAGCATTATGGAAGTGAAAAAAATTTCACTCATTTTTGGAATGTAGTACGAACTTTCTAGTGAGAGACAAATGGATTTTTTGGATGTAAGGATGCAGCAAAACGATGATGGTGGTTTAGAAACCAGTTTATTCAGGAAAGAATGCTGGAAAAATAATATACTGCCAAGGAATAGTATACATCCAAGACGCACCTATAAGAATATTATGAGAAGTCAGCTCTTAAGGATGTCGTGTATACATTTGAATGATGCTATGATTAAGAACAGGATGGATGAGATGTCTGAACATCTAAAAAGGAGAGGATATAAAGAAAAGGAAGTAACAATCAATAAAATATAAGTAATGAGTGAAAGGGAGAGTAAAGCTAGACCATTCCTACGAGGTAAACAGGAGAATGCAATACATGGGCAAGTCAGCAATGGTTCAAAGAGACTGAGAATCATTCTCACACATACCCCGGATACAGATGAAGTGAGTAAAATAATAAAGAGGAACTGGAAGATTCTGTTATCCAATGATGAATGTGGATAAATAGTGGGTGAAGAACCAAGTTTTAGCTACAGAAATGCCAGTAATTTGAAAAATATTTTATGTAAAGAGAACTATTTGGTGCCAAGTATTGAATCAACAAGGAAAGGTACTTTTCAGTGTATGAGATGTACTATGTGCAAATTCATCTGCACGGACAATTGTTTTGTGCACCCTACTACTAGGAAGAAATATGTGCCTAATTTTTATGCAGAATGTACGACGAGGAACGTGGTCTACCTAGCAACATGCTCCAGATGTGAAAAGTTTTATGTAGGGAAAACAATCAGACAAATGAAGGAGAGACTCTCTAAGCACATTAGTGACATTAGACTTAAAGATCTTAAAAATCCATTAGCACAACACATCTGAGCTAATCCCAACCATAGTTTTGCTTTTAGGGTTTTGAAAGTTGTTTATATGTCCAAAAGGGGGGGTGGTGACATTATCAGCAGACTTGAACAGGAAGAAATGCATTGGATTGGCAAACTACAAGCACATCTGAAACTTGGGCTAAATACTACTTTTCCCATACAGCCTGCATTAGGGAGGCTGAAAAGGCGGGTTCGACATGATGTAGATGGGCGTGATCACACTAACTGATGTGCCATTGGCACAGAGTCTTTTAAAAAGTTTTTGGTGCCTTTTTATTATATGGATTTGATGAAAGGTTGATGTACTAACCTGAAAGCACTTATCCGTTATGTTTGTTTGTTGCATAATCATTTTTAGTAATTTTTAGTTTGAGCCTCTGCCTAAATAAATGAGACAAAGTGTTTTATTATCTGTTGGTTTCCTGTGGATTGACTTTATGTGAAATAAATGCTAGGCACTTTATAGTGCTGAAAAGGATTTTTTGCATTTGCTGGAGATGAAGTGCATCCTTTGATCATTGGCCCTTGGAGTTTTTATCCAGTCTGGCTGTATTTTACATGCTGTTGGTTAGCTTTTTATATTCATATATATATATATATATATATATATATATATATATATATATATATATATATATACATATATATATAGATATATATATATATATTTACATATATTTATATATATGTATATATTTATATATATATATATATATATATATATATATATATATATATATATATATATATATATATATATGTGTGTGTGTGTGTGTGTGTGCGTGTGTGTCTGTAAAGCAATGCATACCCCGCGCAAACGCACTTACACATGCTTACTGGTGTTTATATATGCTTAAACTTGCTTACTAGTGCCTTATTCATTATGACACTGACACTTCGCTCCAGTTAACTTTTAATTGTTATTTTGCAGGTTATATAGCAGACAGATGTCGCAATATGTTCATGTACAGATTACTGATGGTAAATGGTATGTGATGCAGTGGGATTCAGTATGCAAATGTCTGTGCGTTAGGCGGTTGCTCTAACCAATACACTATTGCTGTGCTGCTTCATTTGCATATATACTCATGGCTCCTGGTTCCCCAAACACACACCCCAACGCCTCCCTAACACTGCAGTCTTCCATTCTCCAGTTGGATTTGCGGTATATCCACACTGCTACACATTGGCCACTCCCTACTCTTATAGACCTATCCCATTGGTTGACTCACTCCACGTGTCCTCAGAACTCCCAAACTTTTAGTCCACAAACACTGGAGACATGACCGACCAAAAGGACACTATTCACAATTTTTCGGTTGTCCCACATGGGACACGCAAGTGCTTATGTCAAGGTTAGACTATATACTTCATTACATCCTTACTCCCGTTAACATGACACTACAATAAATTTTATAAGTATGACTATGTGGTAACGCACACGTTACACATGAGAGCCTAATTATGTATGTGTTTGATGTATTTCTTTTCCAAATAGACCGGTTTAGTAATTGGCGTCGCCGTAGCAGGCAGATCACAGGAATGATTCCATGTGTGGGAAAGTCCTCACATTTCATTTTTTTTTCAGTACAGCACTGTCTTTGGACATTGTACACACTTCTGCATTTTAGCAGTGTTGTCCCTTCCCTCTTATGCACAACCTATTATTCTATCTACTGTCGAGATTTGTAAGGGCACATTCATGTTATTTATGTCTGCAAATGGAATGAATGTGTTACAGAGAATGTACTTCTACATATTGATGTCTGCATGTGTTTATGCATATATACTTATAACGACCTTGCTGATCTCCATGGGGTGATCCAATTAGAACCATTCCATCCAACCCTGGCATGCCTGGCTCCATAATTTCATACCCATAGTTCATCCACCCCACCCGAGTTCAACATACACGCATAATATCCATTGTCCAGTTATCGCAGCCATGATGCACCTCCACACATTGCCCTCTCCTGAGCGTTAGGGGCCCTGCACGTATGTTGTCCCAACCCATGTATTCTCAGGCTCTCCCACCATTTAGTCCTTGAACATACCTGCCCTTGCTTGTGTAATGGTCGGATGGCCAAATAGCCTATCAATTTTTAGGTAGTCCCACCAGGGACTACCCTCTGTGTGTAAAGTAGACTTAGCAGATCAACAATTTTACTCCCACTGGTAATATCCTGGTAATATCCTGCCTGTGGTGTGAGTAGCAGTGCTTTGCTCACTCCTGCCCAGCTTGATATGACATACACTGACAGTGCTATATAATACTCGGGTTGCTGTTGATTCCCTTCTCATTCCTTTTGTATGCTTTATTGTTATGTCGTTCTTTCTTCATAGATTCATAGATAGATATTTATATATATATATATATATATATATATATATATATATATGTATATATATATGTATATATATATATATATATATATATATATATATGTGTGTGTGTGTGTGTGTATATATATATATATATATATACATATATATATATATATATATATATGTATTATATATCTATACTTACTTATATACATTTCCTATGCTAGGCACTGCTTAGACCCATGCAAGCGCACTCAGACTTGATTACTGGTACTTATATGTATTTACTGCTGCTTATTTGTGCTTACACCTGCTTACTAGTGCCTTATTCATTATGACAGTGCCACTTTGCTTGAATGATATTTAAATTAAATATCTTGTGCTACTCTTATGTCGGTTTTACAGCAAAATGACATGCATTCCACATGGGGCTCGAACAGTGAATGCCTGTTTGTTAGGCAGATCACTATTGACATTTACAATGATTCCGCATGTGTTTATCTATTTGACTGAATTTGATGTGTAAGCTACGATCAGCGGAGGGCAATGATGTGCAAACATGCTGCGCTTTGCTTACACCTTCGAAATTGCAGCAATTCAAAGGTATAATAGGGACACGGGGAATCTAATTGTGAAAGTTCTAGGGACAGGGCTCAACATTCCACTATGTGCTTGTGTGTTTACTACTTCGATTTTATTTCAGTGCTCTTGCACACTCTTGTATGCTTAGCATACATTTCGGTATCCACGGACACTGAATTACTGACTTACTATTAGTGGCGGGCTCTACTAGCAGGCATAGTAGGTTTTGTAACTGTCAGGGCATGTTTACGCCTCCGTAGAGCACTTGTACACGCCCCCTGCACTCGCACACGTTTCCTGTGCATGTCGAGGGTGCAGCAGCGCACCCTCATACATATTCATATGGTGCTACTGCACCATCTGTAGTGCGGACACTTGGTGCAAGGCTAAAACCTTCCTTCTGTTGAGCTTCTTGAATTCCGGGGATCATTTTTATTGCCTGAATACTTTACAACACTGACATCTTTGATCTTAATATTATCCAAAGTATAAGGATATTCAGGATTCCATTCCCCAAAATGGAAAACACAGTGTGATTGACATTAAATTTCATATCACACTCTGAAGCACAACTAAAAAATATCCAAATATGACTGTGGAGAATTGATTAAATAAACCAAAGATAACTGAAATGACTTTTATATCGTCTGTATATTTACTCATCCACAAATTTTTATCCACTGGAAAACTGTGCATAAAGATGCTAAATAAAACTGGACCCAGAATTGAGCTTTGGGGATGAAGGCAAAGGCTACCACTAAGTCCATGCCATTTTATATAGTTTGGGGACCACCAGATGTATATAAGCTCAAAGTGTCTGAATGTCCTGTGATGTATTTTACAGTTTACTATCATGTTACTGAAGACCAGAATATCGCCAGTCAGAATCCTGAGACAAACATACAAAAAGTCTAAGATGTTAAAACCCACAAGGCTGAAAAACACTGGTGACTGAAATGCCCTACCTCTGCAGATCCAGGAAGGAGTGCTAACATGGGTCCTGCAAGACTAGCAAGTCTAGGAGTTGGACATAGATGGTTTCAATATTTACATCTTCGGTATATTTGTCTATTGATTCTGGCTGGTGTATTCTGGTCTTTATTAATATGACTGTAATCCATACTTTATGCCTTAATTTTGAAATATAATTACTTGTTAACTGAATTTTTTTTCTTTTGCCACTACTCAGAAGAGCTATATATGTGCCTGTCATCATTGTGTTTGTGCACAGAAAAAAATCTCACACACACAGACTCACATTGTTTACCATCAAAGAACCTGAAGGAATCCCATTTCACCTATTGCATGTTTTGAGGTGCTGTGGTTAACCAGTGTACATGAACAGATGCACACACAGACAGAAAAGGCACGCAGACTCCACAGGAAAAAAAAACATAGCCAAGAACTGAACTAGAGCAAAGCACCGTGAAAAGGCAATGCTACTAAAGGCACCACAGTGGCAATGAGCAGTTGCTTTCACAAAAATTCTCTGGGTGCCAAATCACTAAAGATAGCCTCTTATCATAAGTAAGCTCTATGTGTGTGATAAGTGAAAGAAATATGGTCAAGTTGTTACTCTTTAATACACTGCGGCCACCCCCTCCCCACACACGTGCACACAAGTGTAATGGCAATGCTGACAACATCTGTGCTAGAAAGTAAAATAAATTACTGCCAGCTTGTTACTTTTACAATGCAAAACACACACTGACACACACATATACAAACACACACACACACACACACACACACACACACACACACACACACACACACACACACACACACAAGCAAAAGCCATAGCAATACAAGTTTTATGCTGATTTTAGCAAATGCCAATACATTGTGCAACACTGGTACTGCCACAGAAGAGCAATGAGAGTTGTTAAGCAGTTATCAAACAATAGCGGGGGTAAGTCACCTTTACTTACTACATTGAGGGGTATTGGATAGCTGTCACTGCCTCTGATTTCACAAAATGTCCCTGATATTGCCTCATGATTTTGCTCTGTACCTCATAAAAAGTTTTATTTAGTAATAAATCATTTAGGACAGACAATCAATAAATCCAGACATCACTGTACTTTTTGTTCAAAAATGCCAATCGATGGAAAACATGTTGTCTTATTCACTTTTTAAATTAGAGTAATATTTAAGAAGTGGTCCTAATTTTGAGCCTTTATTTAGCTATTATTTCTGGATTTGCCTAGATCTCTTGTGCGAAGAAGTTGAGAGTTATAGTATCTGTGTACTTCCTGAATTTATAAAACTCCCTGAAAGAGAAAAACATCTGTGAAGCTCGTGGGCACCAGCTTTTCTTCAAATCCATGGTACGCACTGAGATCAGTCACTTCTGAGTGCTGCCCTTTAGAACTTAGCGTGGTCGTGTTCATTCACTGATTATTCTAACAAGGTTATGTAATCAGAAAATGGATAATCTTTTTCTTTTTTTCCTTACGTTTACCCTACAAGCAGCAGCTTTTGTTGAGGCCTGTCTGTAGCCCCAAGTATTGCAGGTGCCTAAAGCGAGCTGCAATTTGTAATTTCAGAGGAATTAATGCCCAACATCAGAATTTAGTTATGTCACTGGTAAAACATTTAATGAAATTGTGGAACCCGTTACGTGACAAAGCAGTGTTACTATAACTAGAGATAGCTTTGAATTTTAAAGGAGATGTAAGTAAGAGTATTATGACTCACCTGGTTTATTAAGTACACAAGACTGCTGTACTAGCTTTTCCCGCTTTGACAAACAACAAAATAATGATTTAAGAAAACTTGCTGTAGACAGGGGCTCCAAGAGATCACAAAGTTCACTGGTGCCTAAAGCTGGATATGGGCACACTCACATGTGCTCCTCCCTTCTCTGCATACATATATGTATAATCCTGTACTCCTCCGCAGGCTACGTTATGCAGCACTGTACCCCTACTCCATACATGACACAGTGACAAACTCATGTATGCTCTTCCGTTCGGTGCATTTGTGTTTAATTAATCACATACTCCCCCTCAGCCTCCATGCAGTGTGTCCTGTGTTAATCACAGTGATACAATAATGTCTGCTACTCCCTTATATGCATACGTATATATTTATTTTTGTTTTTCATTTGTTGACTGGGAGAGTCCAACTAGATACAAGTCCATTTTCAGTGGAGGCCTGGGGAGAAAAGCTCCAAGAGAAAACTTTATTTATTTATTTATTTATTTTTGTTTACAGACAAAACATATGTAGAGGAATACACTTTGGCATACAGTACATTTTATAAGATAGCATACATAATAATTAGTACTCTATGGTATTTACTTTTGAAGATAGTACAAAGCACAACATTCCTGGGATAGATTGCTATCAGCACTAGAGAGTCAGGATGTGCAATTAGTGTTGCAGTCTTAAGTAGTTAATGGGTTCTGAATTTGTTAGTTTGTCAGTCTTAAGTTAAGTTAGGTTATACATCAGAATTCTTGGATGTTTAGGTTTGTTTTTAAGTAATTAATAGAAATGAATTGAAGTATTAGCCAGGGGTGATGCAGGAGCATAGTCGGTTATTCACAAAGTGAATTTTGACTAGTTTCTTGAACTGGGTCAGGGATTTGTTGCCAGTTATATGGGCAGGAAGGGAGTTCCAGATTTTTGAAATGTAGTGGTGTAGACCAGCTTACCAGCTTCATTGTCATATTTGGTAACCTTGAGGAGGTTTTGGGTGCTAGATCTTAAGGTTCTGGAAGTGGTATAGGGTTGAAGAAGTTGTTGTAGAGCTGGGGTGTTGTCAGAGTAGTGTGTTATTTTGTGGGCTAGTGATAATTGATTGAGTTGAAGTAGTAGTGGGAGTTCTAGCCAGTTGAATTTTTTGAGGCAGTCACAGTGATGCGTTCTAATGGGTGAGGCTGTTGAAAATCTGGCGATCTTATTATCACAACTGTCGAGTTTGTTTAGGTCAGTTTTGCAGAGATTGGTAAGCACAGGGGAGGCATACAGAAAGGTGACTATTAGGTGTGTCTTGGCTATTGTAATTTTGGAGTGGTCAGAGAGAAATTTCTTATTGCGATAGAGTAGACCAAGTTTTTTAAGAACTTTTTTTATGGTTAAGGAAATATATTGGTCAAATCTAAGGTGATTGTCAATTTTGACCCCTAGCATCTTGGTGTGATTGGTAGGGGTGATTGTGGTTTTGTTATTAGAGGAGATTGTAAAACTATCAGAGGGAGGTATGGATCTGTGGGAACTAAAGAGGTGTAGTTTAGTTTTTCCTGGGTTAAGAATGAGGCTTTGTTTAGTGATCCAACTTTCAACTAGGGAAAAGCATTCTTGTGTTTGGGAGTGAAGGAGATAGAATGTGTTGGCTGCACATATTATGGTGGTTATCATCTCCATATTGCATATTGAGGCTTTGGGAATATTGGATGGGAGCTGATTAGTAAAGAGGGTAAAGAGCAGTTGTCCCAGGATGGAGCCTTGGGGTACCCCTAGGGAGACAGGCAAAAAGGGAGGGAGAGAGTTGGTTTTGCCATATTACAGCTTGTTGCCTTCCCTCTAGGTAGCTTTTAAATCAAGAGATGACAGGGATGGTAAGGTTTAGAGTGGATAGTGACTGAAGGAGTTTTGCATGGTTGACCATATCAAACGCTTTGGATAAGTCTAAGAATATGGCAGATACCAGGAGTCCATTATTTCTGTGTTTATTGATGATGTTAGTAAATGCTGTAAGTGCGGTGGTGGTACTGTGGAAGGATCTAAAGCCATGTTGCTGTGTTGATATTAGTTTATTTTCTAGGAGATATTGCATTAGTTGTTTGTGTATTACCCTCTCTAAGAGTTTAGATAATGGGGGTAGTTTGGCTATTGGGCGGTAGTTATTGAGTTCAAGAGAGCTGCCCCCTTTGTGCAGTGGGATAAAATTAGATATTTTCCAAAGCTAGGGTACTTTACACTTGGAGATAGAGCTGTTTATTAGGATGGAAACAGGATATGCTGTGGCTTCAGTGGCTAGTTGAAGGTATTCAGCGGGTAATTTATCAGTGGCTAGGGTAGTTGGTTTGAGTTTTAGGAGTAGGTTTTCAATGGTGTTGGAAGGTACTGGGTGGAAGCTGAAGTTGGGGCAGTTGTTTGTTGTGACTGGTGGGATGGTGTATTGGTAGGGGTTAGGTTGTTGGGATATGGTTTGTTGTTTGCAAGGGCTAGGATAGTTTCTGTAATGAATTTGTTAAATTGTGTGGGAATATTGTCTTGGTTATTTACTGTTTTAGGGGCGGGGTTGATATTTTTCCTGGTTTTAGAATACAGTTAATTGCTGCCCAGAAATTTTTTGGGTGTTTATATGTTTATCCTGTAACTTTTGGTAGTAGGAAATTTTATCTGTTTTGATACATTTTTTGGCTTTCTTGTGTAGTTCTAGGTATATTTGTTTATCTGATTGGGATTTGGTGTTACGGAAGTTAGTCCAGGCTTTGTTTCTGTTTTTGAGGAAGGTTTTTGTATCTGGGGTTTGCCAGGGATCATATTTCATTTTAATTCTTGTTGTTCTGGGGGGGGGGGGCATGATGGTTAAGGATATTTGTGAAGGTTGTATTGAAGTATAAAACTGCTTCATAAAGAGGTAGTTTTTTTAGGGGAGTCCAGTTACACCTTTTTAGGTCATTTTTAAAGTTGGGACAGACTGAAATGTTTTTTATTTCTAATTTGGCACATGGATACTTGAGTCAGTTGTGGAGTTTTAGATCTGAGTAGAAATGTGGCTTGGTGGTCACTGAGGGTGTCTGATAGACACCCAGGTAGTGATATATGTGAAGGATGGAGTACAAGTATCCAATCTGTATGGATTGATGTTTGTTTCTCTTGTCTGTTCTTGTGGGGGAAGTGATGAGTTGGGTTAGGCCATGTAGATTAATATGGGAGAGTGGGTTTTGATAAGAGCAGTTATGCCAGTCAATATTAAGGTCACCTACCAAGATATTTTCTATATGCAATCCTGTGTTACTCTTTTACTCTTCAGCCCCCACCCCCATTACACTATAGCACACCGTATGCATAACGCAGTGACACACTGATGTCTGCTGCTCCTTTCTGTGCATACTTATATGTGTAAGCCTGTACTTCTCCACAGCCAACATTATACTGCATTATACCCTTGCATGACACAGTGACACACACGTCTATTCCTCCTTTCTGTGCATACGTGTATGGGTAATCATGTACTAACCCTTTGCTTCATTATACTGCAGTGTACCCCATGCATGACACAGTGACACGCTTATGTCTGCTCCGCCCCTCTCTGCACACTTATATGTGTAATCTTGTACCCTCCTCAGCCCCCATTATACTATAGCATGCCCAGTGCATAACACAGTGGCACACTGATGTCTGCTGTTCCTTTCTGCAGCTACTGTCAGCAAAGTGGGCAGTATTGAAAGGGTGCATAGTACATCAGGATCTAAAAAAAGATAGGAATAAAATACAGGAATGAGATAATAAAAAATATGTAGGGAAAAAGAAGAGGGAATAATGTAGAAGTTATTCCTTCTGTTTGTTGCTGCACACTTGATCAGTAATAGAATGTCAAACCAAAAAGATTGCTAGTGAAATATTATGGTGGCCAAATCTGGAAAAGCGCAAGAGGGTGGGTGAAGTATTTTCTTCATTTTCTACCTATTCTGCTAGCTTGTTTGATCTCGTAGTTGGTGTATGTGTGTGTGTGTGTGTGTGTGTGTGTATGTGTAAATAAAAAAAAAAAAAAAAAATATATATATATATATATATATATATATATATATATATATATATATGGGTCTACTTCACATAACCTAAAACCCATTTGACTGACTTTAATTTCACTGAGACCAAATCTTCTAATTTTCAAAATACTGAAAACTAATTTGACTGAATCTCATTTCACTGAATTGTAAGCCGTAGATATGATGTGGGTTTTCATTCATCTGTGTCTTGTTTGTGGTAAAAAGAATTTCTGTAACTTACAGTGCTGACTGACAGAATATCGATAGTCATGTAGAAAGTAGTGTTGTAGTGTTTTTAAATGTGGGTATGTCTCTTTACATTTTTATGGGATGTATCTAAAGTAATATGGTGGATGTTTTGTGCATTCCAAGCAGTAGTGGTAGCAGAGTACTGTAAGGCAAGTAAAACGTATTTGCCCTTTTCGCCACTGTAGTGCAATCAGGGAGTTAGTGTATACAGTCATGGGGGTGCGGGTCACAGTCTCCCACATTGGGAGGTGTGGGAGGCGTAGCACCCCACTTAGTTTGGTTTTATTTTGTCCAGTTTCTGTTAAGACGGCAAGTAAGTAGTTTTTAATGTCTGGAAAGAGGTAGTTATTAGTGTTATTTATGGTTTAATGTTTAGTCTTTTGAAATTTAGCATTGTAAGCTTTCAGTGAAATGAAATTCAGTCAAATGAGCTTTCAGTGTTTTGAAATTAGTTGATTTGGTCTCAGTGAAATAAAAGTCAGTCAAATGGGTTTTAGGTGATGTGAAGTAGATGGGCAAACAAAGAAAGAAAACCAAATTGAAAATTGTCAAACCAACAAATATTAAAACTGTTTTTTTTTTTTTTTTTTGTAGCCGGGTAAACCTCCCATTCACCTTCCACTTCCCTGCTGCACCAATATCCTTACAAAAGGCTGCAAACACACTAAGGAAAATAACTTTTGCTTATATGAAACTTTGCTGTAATTAATAGTCTGACAAAACATTTGCTGATAACAGAATTCACAGTTTTAATCTGCAACCCTATATACGTGCAATGTTTTTAGTGTTTTATATTGGGAGTGACACTGTTGTGGAACGTGATTGCTTAAGGTTTTTGATGTTTTGGGGTTCAGTAGGCATGTGTCAGTCAAAGTATTTGCAATTACTCATAGTGGAACCAGTGTGAAGGGGAAGCAACTTGAGAGGAAACAGTGGAAATGTGCAAAACTTTAAAATCACTCTAGCTATTATGGCACCATTGATCAAAATTACTACACAGGTGACACTATGCCCCATAAAAACAAAAAAAACCTCAGTCCAAACATAGTAAAACCAAACTAAAATATGCAAAACTAAGTTGAAAGAGACAAGGAATACCAGGATCTTGGAAGCTCTTAATTTATTCTTCAAGGTGAAGTTCTTTCGTCTTGTAAAATAAAAGACTTTATCAGAGGAAAATCTACAGCTAATTACAATCCTAATACATCACATAGGTTCATAGGTAGGTACTAGGCTATCTGCCCGAGGGCATTTATAAGCCTAGTCAGAGTGTGTTGGCTTTCGCCGCCCCATAGATTAATTAACTGATCCTCTATCAAGCAGAGCCAATGAAGTGATCCCAGGGGTGTATTTTCTATTACCCATCCACTCGTCAAGGTTTCTTTTGAAGAGTGTTAGTGAGGGGCTCTGCCTGATGTAATTTGGAATTTTGTTCCAAAGCATGGGGAGTCTCTGTGACAGGAATCTATCCCTCCATCATGTTCTATTTATTGCTGTGGCGAGGTTTAGCTCACTAGATTGCGTGGCTCTCAGTGACTTGGATTTCTTTAGGTGGAGTATGTCCATCAATTCTGAGTTGGACATGGCTTTATAAGTCAGGCAGAGATCACCTCTGAGTAAGCGATATGCCACTGAGTACAGCTGGAGTTTTTTCAGTCAGGCTGCATAGGACATGTCTGAGGTCAGTAATCCTCTTGGTGAGGTACTTTTGTGGTCTTTCCAGCTGTTGGAAGTGTCTTGTGAGGTACATTCCAAATGGGGCATTGTACTCTATGATGGGTCTAATGAGTAATGAGTAGAGGGGCACTATAACCTCTTTATTTCTAGATGTGAAACCTTTAGTAATTAGATGGGTCACGTAGAAGGATTTCCTAACTACTTTGGCAATATGAACATACAAAACTAGAATTTTGCTTCATGTACGTGATGATGTCATATGTGTATAGTACTTAAGCTGGTTACTGCATGGACTTATTGTCTGAAGAAGTTTGTTTTATTTTAGCAAATGAAAGTGCTTACTTATACTACTTTGTGGTTTGGAGTTTTATTCCTCATTTTCGTTTGTGGAGTATACTTTGGCAATATGATTGTCAAAGGAGAGATTACTATCTACCTGGGTTCCCAGATCTCTTATTACCTCTTCTGTATTAAGGGGGCTGCCACCTATGTGGTAATTCGTGTGTGTTTTGTTTTTTCCCAAATGGAATGACTATGCATTTTTTGGCATTTAGCTTAAGGCCATGACTTTGACACCAGGTGTCCTACTCAGTAAGGCCCTTTTGGAGGATGTCCGTGTCAGCCGGAGAGTTATTTATGGCTCCCAGTTCGCAATATTTGGCAAACTTGGTTAGCCATAGTACTACTGTGTTTGACTGTACTTCTGAGAAGTATATGCTGAACAGTAGGGGTCCCAGGACTGAGCCTTGTGAGACACCTGCTATTCTTACCGTGTGAATTCTGTCTGTAAGCCAGTTGACAACCCATCTTGTGATATAGGGGTTTATGTTCAGGCTGGTGAGTTTTTCTGTAATTCCCGAGTGGGGAATGGTGTCGAAAGCCTTGGTGAGGTCAAGGTAGGCTGTGTGAACCACCTTTCACTCGTCTATGGTCTTGCTGACTGTCTCGAAAAAGTCAACCACGTTTAGTAGGCATGATCTGCCCTTAACAAAGCCAAACTGGGTCAGGTCAAGTGTTTGGAAGTTCCCAATGTCTTTGTTAATGAGTTCCATGATGATGTGCTCCATAGCCTTGCAGACCAGGCTATTCAGGCTTATGGGGCGATAGTTACCAGGGTCAGTTGTGACTCCTCCTTTGTGGAGAGGAATAACCGTTGCTGTGTGCCATTCTATGGGCATGTAGCCTGTGGAGAGGCTGAGGTTGTACAGTGTGTTTAGGTGGGGGGTTAGTTCGTTCTGCAGTTCATGCAAGACGCAACCTGGGACACCATCTGGTCCCATTGACACTGTGTTTTTGGCTTTTGAAAGGGATGTTTTCACCTGTACATCTGTGATTTTTGGGACTCTAAACTTTTCTGGTATTGTTGTGGGCCCTTTTGGAGGTGAGAGGGGGGTGAAGTTTGCACTGAATCTATCTGCCAGGATGTTGGCAATATCAGTAGGTTCAGTATAGTTTGTGCTATTTTGCACTAGTTCAGTGCATATCTGTGAGTTGCCACTTAGATTCTTAACATAGCTAAAGAAGGCTTTGTGGTTATCTTTTGAATCCTTGGCTATTTTTCTTTCAAAGTTAGCCTTGGATGATTTCATGAGAGACCTTAGTTTCTTACTGATACTGATCAGGGATGTCTTTCCTTCTTGGGATTTGCTTTTTTCTGAACTAGTTTCCTCCTTCTATTGTATAGCCTGTTTATTGCAGGGGTCCACCAAACTGGTTTCTGTCTCTTAGAAGAGTGAGTCTTGGTATTGCTAGGGATGGCAAGATCCATGCATCCTTGTAGGTGCTCATAGAGTGCATTTGTAAAGGTTTCTGCATCTTGGGCAGCGTTATCCTTTAGCGTGGGGGCTGTAAAACTTACAACCTCTGTCTTAAGTAAGGTGAAGTTTGCTTTAGAAAGGTTTCTTACTGTGGTTTCCTTAGATGGGGGTGGTAGTGGGATGTGGACATCCAGAGTGATTAGTTTATGGTCTGATCTAATCAGTGCTGGGTTGACCTCAAGTGTGGAACACCTGTCGCCCATGTTGGTGATGACCAGGTCCAATATGTTTTCACCTCTGGTAGGGGAGTTTACCAGCTGATCCAGGGCATTTGATTTGATGAATTCCAGAAAGTGCTGGGCCTGGGAATTTGTACTTGAGTAGTTTTCCCAGTGAATGGTAGGGTAATTGAAATCGCCCAATATGAGGGTGTTCGGTAGGACCTTCATGTTTTCCAGTGTCTCCAGAAATGTGGAGCGGTGGTCCTGGGTCATGGAGGTTGATCTGTAGCAGGCCACAGTTTGCATTGCAGATTTGCCCGATGTTAGTTGCACATGGATGATCTCAGAGGTATCATACTGTGCCACTAACCTGGAGATGTAGGTATCCTTGATGAATATGGATACACCCCCTCCTTTTGTGTTTCAGTCTGTGTTCTGTGGCTGAAACATGTGGTATGAGTTGTAGCCCAGTAGTGCTGTGGTGCTCTCTGGAGCCTTGAACCAGGTTTCAGTCACTGCACAGATGTTGACGTTCTCCATACTGAGGAGTTCTTCGAGCGCGTGCATTTTGAGATTTAAACTCCTGGCATTGAGTAGCATAACCCTCCGTTTTTTGTTACTTGTGCCATTTACAGAGGTGGGTTTGACTTTTGAGCCTTGCCTAAAAAAGGCACTATGGGGGCAGCAAGTGCCTTGGCCAGTATTTCTCATTATGTACATGGTAATTTCAAACAAATCAAATTGAATATATCTCAAAGAAATACATAAGATACATACATCCCCAAAGTATTTAAATTGTACTGAATAATGTGCCATTAAAATAGAGAATCAAATCAGATGAAATAAATATTATACATTGCCAAGCTATTGTAAGTGCGAACTATGAAATAAACTAAATCTCTATCTCCAATAAGAATCACATCATATTTTACATTGTTAAAACTTTGTATATATGAAAATTCCTTTTTATGTAAATAATCCATTTTTAAAGTTTACCATATAAGCTTTATAACCTTGCTGATCACACTGTAGACGACTTGGAAAACACAAGTGTCATTAGGCTGGAGCTGTTGGTTGTAGGCTATGCAAAGATTCAGAAAATCTGGGAGCGCATACACATCAGAAGCAAACACTGAGCAGTTAAGGTAAGCATGTCACTAAATGGGACTGGTGAATCAGAGAATTTTTATGTGGTGATTTACAGAGTATAGCTAGTGACCTATACATAGTGATTTACAGAATATAACTAGTGACCTAACCTGCTGGTGCATTTAGATTAAGCAGATAGAAGCCAGGGGAAAGGAAACAGTTTCAGTAAATGGTCTTAGATAAGTATATTACACATTTAAAAATAGCCAAATAAAGCATTTTAACTGGAATTTTACCCATGTGAGACAAAAACATGTTATTCTGTGTCACACCAGACTCATGTCCTATTATTTGGTATGGCATGAAGACTACTGCTGCACCAAGTGTTTCGTTAATTTTTTTGCTAAAAAGCATTTCCCTTGGGACTTGGGAAACTGCAATGTTATTGGAAATATTCTCCCATTCTGGTTGTTTGAGGTAACACAAATATGACATAAACATTTTTATACTTTTATTTTTCATGTCCATGTACAGATACACACTGTGTAGTCCTAACGCATGGCACACCCTTTGTTTTACACCAGTGGTTCACTGCTTCTCAATGCTGTTTTTGTTATTTTCTCCCCAACCTTCTCACATTTTTATTTTTATATCCTTTGTTGATCAGGTTAGTCCCACTAGGCTAGTAGCCTCTGTTCAGAGGAGTCGCAAGGTGGTATTTATACTGCTAAGGGAAATTTGGCCTGGGCATCGGGGAACTCCACTCTTTTCCATAGGTGCCATTGAATCTCTTAAATCCATCTGAGCTGCCACGAGTGCAAGCAGATGGGGCTTCCCTTTAACATTTCATCTGAAGGATGACACACTGCAGACTGCAGCACCCCCTTTATGCTGCACTGCAGTGACAGCAATCAATATGTCTGGTGTGGGAGTAGAATCCCAGCCTTCTGCCCCAAAGGTGTGTTTGCTACCTGTTGTACCACTGACACTGTTCATTCATTCTTTTATCTAATAGTACCAACCCATCACTTCCTTACATACTCCCCTTTCTTTTCATCCCACCACTCGAATTTTCTTTACTTTATACTTTCCTGTAAAATGTTTGGAAATCTCCTATCATGTTCATCCTTCTAGCATTTGCCCTTAATAACACTCTTCATTTCTGCTGCCGTTAGTCTTATCACCGTCTTCACTTTGTCTTGTCAGTCTCCTTCTTCATTCTCTACACCTTACAAACAAACTTATCAAGACATTTTCCCCTCTTTTCTGTATATCCTCTTCCAGATTTTCAAAGCTTCTGTTATGATCTCATGTGCCTAGGTGCACTCCCAGAATATATGTTTCATGCTGGCGTCTTCTGTCATGCATTTCCAACATCTTATCACTTCTTCCCTCCTTATATAATCAATTTGGTGTGATATTTCCATCTATGCAGCACTCCTAATATATGATCTCCCACTCCATGCATTTTTCTGGATATCTGATTTTGTCTTGAGTACTTTAGAAAACAGAAACTACTGGTCTTAAAACTTTGTTGATGTGCTCAGTCACAATCATTTCCCAAAATCATGAAACTTAGGTAGTGTTCCAAAGCAACAAACCTTTATTCGCCACAGACAAGCGATCCTCAGTAACAAAAAATCAGAAATATTTGTATCATTCAGCGTGGTGTGCTAATAATCAGCATAAAAAGCAAGACTTTTAACTATACTAATTTAACTCAGAATTGTAAATTATTAATACTTTATGTAGAGAAGAACATAAATAGCAGACAATCATATCAATGCCTTCTTTGTGAAATGAGTTTTGTTACATTTACTGTTGGAGATGTGCATGTAGTACTCGACTGTTTCCATCATTTAGAAATGCACTGTAATTTGTAATAATCTTAATACAATTGCAGTCTCTCTCATTTCCTTATCTAAGCTTTAATGTATGACTTGCTGCTCTGAATGCTATCTTTCCTGTTTCACAGTGAAACAACTATATCCTTAGCAAAGCAAATTGTTTGCTAAGTGAAATACATTCAGCTTTAATGAAAACAATAATTTAAACTTAGTGTGATTTATAAACCCAGTTGTCCATCCTATTATGAAATGCATCATTTTAATGACACAGACCCTAATTTTCTGAAAGTCTTTCTTACCCCTCAAGAAAATAACCAGTTTCAATAATAAAAAGTTTGCAATGCCATCTTCTGTTTCTGTTATTCATCAATTGAATTACATTTTATTGTACTGCAACCTCTCTGGTAATAAGGCACTATTAACATTTCCTTGCTTGGCTGTAAAATGTTTTAAATTAAAATTCTTAAATATCGTTCTTGTTCTTTCTGTGATTCACTTCAAAGGGTACTAAACTTGATAAAATCATTTCTAATGTTTTTGTGTGTGTTTCTTAGTTTTTCAATGTGAACTCATTAGATATACAACTCATGATAGAATGTTCATTTCTGAAGGTATTGTATAATGAATTTGTGGAGCTAGGTATGGGTCAGAGCAAGACACTGCAACTATTTAAGATATGTAGATTATTGCAGTATTATAACATTTACTATTTCTCTGCAAACAAATAAAAATGTAACAATCAACAATGCAAGGCAGTCCTTTCTAAGGACAATAACTAAGGCAATGTACATCTAAATTTTACTGACAAATCACACATCTGACTGTAGGTGTTGGGACAGCTAAAGTACATCCTTCTCCAGCAAGAACTCACATGATTTAGGCTCATGACCTCAAGTCTACAAAACCAGCACCTTAACTACTGTGCTAGCAAGCCTCATAACCAAACATAAACAAAAGTAGTGGACAGTCGTCTATCCCAAAGAACTAACACATTAACAAATATGACTCTGTGATTTGACCCATTTGTTTGGGATTTGGGAACGTTTGTGGACAGTGACCTAACTTTCGACCAATGTGTAACCATTATTCTTAGAAAGCCCTTCTGCACTGTACAGATTATAAACAAAGGGATTGTGTCTAGATCTAGGCATATTGTCACCTGTTACTCAGCCCTTATGGCCAGTCATGAAATATAATGACCCCTTTAGCATGTATCAGTTTAGACACAAGCAATAACGGGAATGCCCACAGATACCATACTAAAATGATACAAGGCCTAAAACACTGTCTTATATGAACTAACTCAAAGCCCTGTCACTATATTCTGTATTCTACAGACTGCTAAGAAGTGACCTGAGCCTGGCATCCTCCAGCCCAGTACTGATGGATTTATTGCACATCAGCAAGTCAAATGGCATCGGAAATACTTGGTTTAGGGATATAACATCAACAGAATGGTTTGGAGGGACAGGTACATCTCACAGACGATACTGCTGCTCTGAAACAGACTCCCCATCCACATAAAATAAAGTTCATCCCTGTCCATATTCAAGTAGAACTTGTGTCTATGGATGGGAAACTTTACCCCAGGACTGCCTCCCGTACTACTAATAGACAGAGGTAGCTCATAAATGCTTTATCCCATGCATGCATCTCCTCAGATTATCTATGGTATGATCCCAGTTATTCTCATTTGTGGTGCTATATAATTATTGCCTGTGGGATGGGTAAGGCCAGGCCAATCTCTTACCAAATGGGATAGGTTAATTCAAGAACAAAAATCAGAAACTGACTAGGCTTAAAATGTCTCTCAAGGGCAATTATCCTAGTACTTTTCTTCTTGTTTGAACAGAGCTGAACTGACATGGGCTACCAGCCACAATTCTGAGCTGAGATACCAGATGTCGAGAGGCTTCTGAGTTTCCCAAAAATATAAGTTTCCTGTTTTTTTGCCTGATTATACTACTTGCTGTATTTTTATTGTGTTCTGCTTATTTAATACTGTATTTTAATTCTGTAAACTAAACTGCACTGTGTGTCCTGCATTTGTCTGCCTTACTGTGCCTGTTAAATCATACTTTGTTGTTGTTTTCACTGTTGCAAAGCTTTTTTTTTGCTATGTTCACTGTTTGCAAAGTAATTGTTGCTACTTTTTCAGTATTTGCAATGCATCTGTTCGGTTTGTTCTGTTTTCCCACCAAGCAGTCTTTTAAACAACTGATTTGTTTGCTGTTTAAAACATTCTTTAGTGTCTCCTTGCTGTTTTTCATGCTGTTTAAAGCATTTTTTGGTGTTTCCCACCTAAGTTAGTGTAACTAGTAGCTGTAGCATAGTCCAGAAATAGGTTTGCTGCATTTGGGTCTGCTTGTAGTGGCTGTTGTATTCTGAGCACATTTTCCAAGCCATCTTAAATTGGAAGGGGCCCTTCTGCACCCTTCTGAGAGAAGTGTGCTGATTGGAACCTGTCTGATGAAGGGTGATTTGTCTAAGGCTTGAAGTAAGCACCCTCATTGGTTCATTTGATTTTTAATTTTTTTTTTAAGTTTTTAGCTTCTTGTATTTAAGCCCTATGTTTGAGCAGGTTTCTGCTTGTTTGCACGTTGCTCACCACTGCACTGCTGCACAGTTGTGCACCATATGATAATTTCAACAATTTTTCCCTTAGATACAGCTGTAGTACATTAGTGCAATCCTCATCCTTAGTACATCTCTGGTCTAAGAAGTATTGCTAGTGAGCTGTGACCTATTAAATCACCAGCCAAAATCCCCATAAGAAATACCTATCTACAGAGCACCTCCTAGATCAGTCCAGAAAGCACCCCCTTTGTGATAACAGTTCTTCAAACCTAGCATTATGGACAGTTAGACTTCCCTTATAGACCCATAAGTCTGACTAGCCTCATCTGTAAAGCCATGGAACATATCATTCTGAACATCAAAAAAAAAAAGACATCGGTGACCTCCAAACCCTGGATATGACCCAATTCAGCTTCATCAAGAGCAGATCCTGCCTGTTAAACCCAGTGGATTTCTTTGAAAATGTGACCAGAGCCATTGACAAGGGTAAATCTGTACAAATAGTATACATCGACTTGGCAAAGGCCTTTGAAACAATCTCACACTTGGGCATTACCAATAAACTTAGCAAACTGAATGTAAGCCCCTTTCTTGTGAAATAGGTTGCCAAATGGCTCAGAAACCAGTCACACACAATCAAAGTAGGTGATTCCACATCAGCCAGCAGACCTGTCACCAGTGGGGTACCACAAGGGTCAGTGCTGGACCCCCTACTGTTTGGTATATACTTCTCAGAAGTTCAGGCCAAAACTAAGATGCTGTGGCTGACCAAGTCTGTGGATGACTGCAAACTGGGTGCAATTACTGAATCCCCAAATAAAGTCAGTATACTTCAGGGGGCTCTTATGCAGACTAAAGACTGGTGTCTCAGTCTCATGGTCTCAAACTGAATGCAAAGAAATGCATCACCCTTGCCTTCGGTAAAAACAATGTCCCTTCAAACTATCACATTAACAATACCTTATGTACCTACGAAGTGGTAAGAGATCTAGGATCACAAGTAGACTGCAACAATAACTTTGACCACCATGTGTCTACTGTAGTAAGGAAGGCTTTCTATGTAGAATACTTGATTAGCAAAGGCATCACCTCTAGAGCAAAGGAGGTTATAACCCCTCTATACTTGTCAAAAATCAGGTCCATAATTGAGTATAATGCCGCTTTTGGTATGTACCATACAAAGCACCTGCAGCAATTGGAGAGACCTCAGAGTTTTCTAACTAAGAAGATACAGAAACTCAAGCACATGCCTTATACAGACCAGCTAAAGTCCCTGTCACCATACTCAGTATTCTACAGACTTCTTGGAGGAGACTTATGCCTGGCTTACAGAGCAGTCTCCATCCCAAACTTAATGAATTTGCTACATATCTGTAAATCAAACAGCACTAGAGCTACCCATTCCAGGGATGTAAATATGACTTGTGACTTCAATAGGACATACTGGAGGGAAAAATTTGTCTTCCAGTGAATTCTGCATCTTTGGAAAAGGCTGCTAATTCATTTAAATCAGAGCACCTTTATGACACTGTTCAAAAGGAACCTGGACGAGCAGATAGGGCACCATAAATTCCTACCAGGGATGGCAGTCATTATTAAATACAATCCTGGATATTGACTAGAGTATTTATGGTATTACATTAGTATGAAATGGCTAGGCTTCATAGCCTAGTAACCTCCCATGACCCCATGAAACTATAAAAAACACATAGTAGTGTCCTCAAAAAATGTACTGGTTTCCGTTATGCACATTCAAAACACTCCTAAGTGTAATTGCTTTCTTCTTCTATGATAGGAAGTCTAAAGATCTATCAGATAGTTTTAAAGTAATGATATATATATATATATATATATATATATATATATATATATATATATATATTTATTTATTTATTTATTTATTTATTGATTTTAACTTAAGATAGACTTTGCTCTCAAGGTAGTTGTTAGTTGCCCCTTTTGTAACTCTACATTTATGGGCATAAAATACAAACAATAATTGCTAATTTCTATTAACATATCCAACAATGAGAAATCACAGCATACATTCAAACAAGAGGGAACCTACATGCCTATAATATCTGTGTATAGTCAGAAAAGGGTTCAAACACTTGGTATTATAATAGATATTATATAATGCAAACTAACCCTTCTGACCAAACTGGTCTAGGACTATGCCTATACCTAGAATAACTGAAATATTTGCCCTTATATGAGCAATTTGGTCTAGAAAATAGACTCAAAGGCTATGCATCTTACTAGGACAAAACCAGAAACAATTGTGGGTTCAACCAAGAGGTTTTTGATCAAAATATTCCACATCTCCAAGCATTTAAATTACAAAAACATACTCACAGTATTCCATATCAGAGTCTACAAACAGTTTTTATGCAACAAGGAAAAGCTGAGCCAGATACACTTTTTAAACATAATATAACATTAAGCATTTATTACATTTACATTTCTTGTTTTGGCCACCGTTACATTGCACCCTCTTATGATAGACATGAGTCTACATTTAGAGAGAAAAGAGTTCCATTGGCAAATGTTTTAATGCCTGTCAGGTACAAGTTTTAGACAAATTCCTATCTATAGAAAAGTATTCTGGAAATTCCCTCCTTAACTACAGTAAATATTCATAAAAAGGAATCATAAGTTTAAGAAAAAAAACTGCTCTGATTTTTTTTCTCCTCAACAGACACATCAAGCAGGGTACTCAATATTTTGCAGCTATATACTTATTTCTATTGTTGAAGAGCAAACCCACCCCAGTGCCAGGACATGAGAAAAGATTTCACTAATGCCTAAAAAGAAAACACTTTAGTTGTTGAAGATAATCTCACTATACAATCAACATTTTCCACAAGTACATCAGTAATGAAAGTTATCCATTTTTTGTATGATTATATTTATCAAACCCATTTTTTCTTTTTTCTTTCTGGAATTAATTTTTGTGTTTCTTTCATTTAAATGATATGTTTTTTTTTCTCCCCCTCATTTAATTGTACTGACTGGACCTCTCTGTGGATTCTTTGCACAATTAACTATAGCTTGCTGTTTTATGTACTGTTTTTCTGGCAAAGTTGTACAGTGCCCGACTCATTATCTTTGGGTTTTAGTTTTAAGGGTGTCCTTTCATTTAGTAGATCCCTCCTAGACAGACCATAGTGGTGGTTCACTTTAGCTTGAATTTAAGGTGAAATTCACACCATATACACTATTAAACGTCTGACCAAACTCACATTTCTCCCTGAAGGACAAATTAATGGTTAATCTCTGTCAAGCATCCCAGTAACACAGGAATTATTGGTTTTCATGCTTGTTTATAGCATGTATGGGTTGGTTTAACTCACTTAATTATTCCAGATAGGGAAAATATAAATAGACAAGATAAGTTCATAGGCAAGTACTATGCAAGCTGTCCTTCTGGGCCATTTTTAGTCTGGCCAATTTTCCAGACGTGAGAATGAAACCATGTACCTTGTGTCTGTGAGGTGAATACTATAGCCATGATGCCATCCGTATCCCCATAGTAAAAAAATATACTTTTTAGAAGGAGTTAGGGTATTTTTTAAGGGACAAGGGGCTTAAACATTACACTTATTCTCACAGTGTGGCAAGAAGACAATGATCATATATTGACATTGCCACAGAAGGTACTCCAATAGGAAGCAAATCCAGATGCAATAGCCCAGTCTTTAACTCTTTTCTACATCCTCTGGGACTGACACTTTTATGTCTCTAATTAGATTTTATCAGTGGGACTCTCCTTTTGCAAATATGGCACCGCTGGTTTCCCAGCTGGTGAAACTTGAGAACCTCCTACTCGTTAAATTTTCTGTTGCCAGAAAAACTGTATTTAACTATGGCATTGGTATGTCTGGATGTTGAATGCCATCAGGCTCTTTATTATTGACATGATTTGCATCCTATTTGATTGGCCACTGATTTATTGTGTGTTAACCTGATTGGCAGAAACTCTTTTCTAGGAACTAGCCTTTCTACCTAATGGCAGAGACTGGTGGCTTTTACCCCTTCCATTGTACAGTTGAATACTCCAGAGCTTAAGACTAATAGCAATAGCTCTTACTACACTAAGGAGGAAAGGTAAGCATATGTAAATGTTTTTGAGACATCATGATCAGGTGATGTTTCTGTTTTCCCCAGACTCAGTTTGGGGTGTTTTCTATCCTTCATCTCAACATCAGTCCAGGTTCCACTCATGCTCTGCTTTTCGACACAAGTTAATATTTGTATATTAGTTTTAATTTCCTTCCTTCCATTACTAAAGTTTAGACTACTGTTTTCCTCTTGTTCATTTGACTGTTTTCTACCTTTCATATGAACCAGATTCCAAGCTCAAGTCTTCCTCAGCTTTTCAACACTGGTTACAATTTATTCATTAGTTTTAATTTCCTTCTTTACATTACTTCTGTAATCATTCTGTAAATCAATCTCAAGTCCTTTTTGTTTTTTATCATCTAGGTTCCAAACCTAGACCCATGTCCCAGAATATGAATAAGCTTAATTCTTAGGCAAAACTACTGACATCCTGTCACGATATTAGCACAGATGTTTTCCACCATTAAGTTCAAAAAACTTTAATACCTAAATAGAACAGCACAAATAAACCCCTGACTATTGCCCAATCAGCACAAAGAAAATAGCTGGGCATTTGAATATCCATCATCACTCAGATCCATCTAACAAGGCCTGGCTTTCCACAACTCAGGCACATTCCATGTTAGCTTTATTATACATAACTTGTAAAGAAAAAAAAAATTGGACCACAAAATAAAAAATAATTGGAGCATCACATATAGGGATCATTTTTGCCCTTGTCACATATATTACGTTTATGGATACCATCCAGTTTGTATGTGTCCTATGATTTTCTTTCTTTTGGATTAAAACAAAAAATCAGGGTTTTACAATGAACACTGGTTATCTCTATTTATTACAGAATTCAACGTGGAATTCTCACTGGGGCAATACCTAAATAGATTGTAAAGTCTGTAATAAACATTTGACAAAAAAATATATTTTTTCTATTTTTCATTTGGCTTTTAAAATAATATCAACATCAACCATGTTTCACTGTATAAAAGCTCATCGGTGTGACCGGGTTTCCACATTTTACTCTGGACTAGAAATAGTGTCGTCAGATGCTCATTATGGTGAAAGTTATCTCAAAAGCAAGTCACAATCAGGAAACAAGAAAATAAATATATCCCTGAAGGAAGTGTAGTAAATTTGGGAAATAGGGAGTAAATTATTGTACATTTTTTACTTAAAAAGTGTGTTCATCTTTATCACAGGGCATGAAAAGAAGATGGCAATGATTTCTGAATGCAATACATTGTGACATTCTTTTGAACAGAAAAGATTTATATGTATTGGAAATTATATTCATGTCTGTTTTGATATGTCACTTTGATAATACAGTCAAATGCCTCTTTGAAAGCAGATGAAGATTAGTTATTTATGTATGCATTTTTTTCTGTTTTAATACTAGTTCTTGCTGTAGGAAGAACTAAAATTGGAAAATCTACAGTGGTGGTCTAAACTGAGAGAAATGTGTATATGTTCAAGGGTAGGAGCCACTGCTGAAAATTTTAGTACCAGTCATGATGTTTGTCTTTTCGGCTTTTCCCGGTTAGGGGTCACCACAGCAGAACTCCGGTCTGCTAATGATTGGCAGTAGATTTTTTTATGGGTGCCAAGGTGCCAGCTCGACGCCCAAACTTCAACAAAGGCATGCCCATTCTACACATGTATTTCGGTGGCCACTTGACCACGGGGAAGACATGCAGACTCCACACAGAAGGCACTCCAGCAGAGAATCGAACAGGAGAACCTCTTGCGGTAAGGGAACAACACTACCGCTGTACCACCCGCGGCTCTATGATAAGGTATTTAATTTTATTTAGAGATTTTTCAATTCCTGGTTTTCATGGTTTAGTTTGTGAGATTCTAACTTGCCCTGGTGTTGTACTTATTTAACTGTCTCTGAGAGCTATCTTTTAATCTGGAAGTATTTCTAGTGTTATTTATTTATTTTGCTATGATCATAGCTACTGTAGAAAAATTTGCATTGGTGAAGTAAACTATGAACTTGCATATTTTGCAAGGGTAGTGGCCAATTCTAGGAACTCTAGTACAAGCATAGAGAGTTATTACAGTTTCAGTCTAGGACTGTGTTTCCACATAAATAGGTCTCAGAGCATGCAAATGAGGGCTCTGACTAAGGGCATATATTGTGCTCTATAGAAAGACATAACTTTGAGTTATAGTAAGACAAGTAAGGAGGGTAGCATACTGCTGCAAATATCATACTTTCAGGTGTGACTAAAAATATCCATTATAATTTGAGCTTGTAATATTAAGTATTATTTTCTTATAGAATTAAAGGCACCTTCTAGATGTGTACAGAATCCTTAAAGTGAAATAAATTTATTATAAGCCATGGTATAACAAGTCCTCACTGTTACCTCTTCAGTGTGTCTGATATCCAATTCTGATAGAGTTTGATGACAATTTCTTTTTTCTGTGTCTTACATCTGAACATAAAAGTTTACATATACATTGCTGATTGTTTTAGCTATAGAATTCAGTGTCTTTGATTTTAGCTATAGACTTCAGTGTCTTTGATTTTAGCTATAGAATTCAGTGTTTTTGATTTTAGCTATAGAATTCAGTGTTTTTGATTTTAGCTATAGAATTCAGTGTCTTTGATTTTAGCTATAGAATTCAGTGTCTATGATTTTAGCTATAGAATTCAGTGTCTTTGATTTTAGCTATAGAATTCAGTGTTTTTAAATTTCCTGCTTTGATACAGCATTTCAGAAGTTACCATTTTTAAACAATGTTTGTGCTTAATTTGAGCCATTATATGTGACAGTAGTCTCATTACACTCTCAGCTTCAATATATTTGTTTTGCAGATATGCTTGCTGTTGAATCTGGGTCTAGGTCTTTACTTTTATTCTTCTGAATTTTCAGTGGCAGCAGTTTCAAACACAGGTTTGATTGTACAAGTTTTTGACTTAAGGGGTTCATGTTAGTGTTTGCTTGTTTGCTGAATTGTGTTAAACTTGAGTTTTTATTTGTAGTTCTACATGATGCAAACTATGATCTGGCATCTGATTTATATTCCTTATATAGCAACAAATGCAAATTTTTGAATTTTGTTCAATCAACTGAATGCTTTCCTGATCAAACTATGGACCTATTTAATTTGAAATTTCAAATGGTATGATATTAATCTCACGTGTGGGAAGAGGAACCTGTCCTAGCCTTCTAAATTTTTAAAATTCTTACATGGAAATTTTTTAGGTGGCATTCATAGTCATTTGTGTAAATGCAATAGGGTTCCCTGATTTTTATGAATGAGTGTAGCAAAGGTGAGATTCATAGAGACCATTTATACTAATGTGAAATGCCTTAAGTATAAGGAGATGCAGGTGAGAAATGTTGCAAAGAGGCATATGCTAATGAGGTGTTCTTACATTTCATAGTCCAGTATCTGCAGGGTACTTATATCCCTTGTAAAAAGGGGTTTATATCAGAACACTGAAGTACTAAAAGTTTGAATGTTCTGATATCGAAAACTATTCAGTGAACGCTAAGAATAGCGAAGCTGCAGAACAGCAAATTCTTTCCTCGGGAAAGAATTTGGTTGGCCGTTTCTGTGGCTTCGCTATTCTTAGCGCTGTGGTGGAATGTTATGGATTGGGTTCAGGTAAGTGTGCAATTGTTTGTACGTTAGGGTTAGGGGTGAATTAAGTGAGTTAGGGTTAGGGTGCGGGTTAGGCGTGTGTGCGATAGTGACAAGCTTTAGGGTTAGGGGTGGTTTAAGTGAGTTAGGGTTAGGGCGCGAGTTAGGTGAGTGTGCGATAGTGATGGACCTTAGGGTTAGGGTTTGGGTTAAGGTAAGTGGGTAGATAGTAGGGTATGTTTAGTTTAGTGTAGCGATAGATGTAGGAATTTAAGTGTATGTGTGTGGTTGCTGTTTGTTTGATGTGCTTGTGTTGTGTGTATGTGTTTCGGAGCAGCAAATTTTTTCCATGGGAAAAAATTTGCTGTTCTGAATATTCGATATTTTCATGTTTAGATGTTTTGGGGCCGATGAAATAGTGTTCTCTATTTTCATCTTTCGATAACGTGATATAAATGCATAAAACGCATTGCTACACCTTTCATATTTAAGTTGTAATCCACAGACTTGGCCCAGCCTTACCTTCAGTAGTTTGTCTAAGTATGCACAGGCACCAAAATGAAACATTTCCCCCACTGATCCCTTTAGCAGTATGTCCAAATGTGCAGAAGCACCAAAATGAAACACTTTCTCTATGGATGCCTTAAACAGTAAGCATAAGTATGCAGAAGCACCAAAATAAGACACTCCCTCAACCAGTCCCTTCAGCAGTATGTCCAGTTATGCACAAGCATCAAAATGAAATACTTCCACACAGAGCCCTTCAGCAGTATGTCCATGTATGCATAAGCATGACACTTAAAACACATCTGCCACCAAACTTTTCAGCAGCATGTCCAAGCACCAAAATGAAATATTTCCCTAATAATCACTTTAGTAGACTGCCCATGTATGCACAAGCATGTCTCTGTTTCCAAATGAAACATTTCCCCCCAGTGACCACTTCAGTAGTTTGCACATGTATGCACAAGCATGCCCCTGCCTCCAAATGAAACATTTCCCCAATGATGCCTTTAGCAGTTTGCCCAGGTATTCAAAAGCATGTCCCTGATACCAAATGAAACATTCTTCCTAATGACCATTTCAGTAGTCTGCCCATGTAAGCACAGGTACTTCACTGACTCCAAATGAAACATTTCCCCCAACGATCCCTTCTGCAGCCTATCCATGTATGTACAACCACATCCCTGACAACAAAATGAAATCCATTCCCTTCGCTTCACATCTCTGTATTCTTGCATTAAGTTGATTCTTACTGGAGTAAGTCCAGGGACATTTAAACATTTGGTATGCAAACTAGAGCTCACTATGGATTCATCTCTATGAATCCTACTCATACACAAATGTTTAATGCCCCTTATCTCCATATCTGCTGCTCCCTATTACTTCTGTCTTAAGCATATTATGCTTTTTCAGTAGAGAAGTGCATTTAACAAAATGCCTCCACATTTACGCATTCATCCCAAAAGCCCCAGATTTGCATAATGCTGCAGCAATGCTCTTTGTGGTTTATCACTATGAAATTGTAACACCCCTAATTATGAATACTGGCCTTAGTATGTAATTGTTGGGTGATTACACTAGAATAACAGCTACCTTATTAATTCTTGAGTCATTCTTAATTATTTGGTGGCTAAGCCTTATATTTTATATTTTAGTTTCCCCTGCAGACATTTTAAGTTGAGTTGAACCATTAGATTTTGTTTTAATAGTATATACTGAAATTAATCAATCTGCCTAGCTCTTTATATACATACACTGGGATTCATGAAGCTCGGCGCAAGGCCGGTGTAAGGCTTGCGCCAGCTGTGCGGCTTATATATGGAGTAGTCGCGCCATATGCATATTAATGAAGGCACGCAACCGCCACAGCTACGTGCATAGGAAATGTGCGCGAGTGCATGGGGCGTATCGAAGTTGCGCATGGAGGCGTGTCAATGTCGGCTGTCGATGAGCAATCTAAACTGCTAAATATTATATTCCGCCTGCAATAGTAATTGCACCTATCAGTGTCCATGGATACTGAAACGTATGCAAAGCATGCAATATACTCCCTGTGAACAGAAAATGAAGAAGCAAACACAAATGCACGGTAGGGAATAACGGGTCCCTACCCTTGAACAAATTACATAAAAATCATGTGCCCGTAGTCTAACGTAGTGTTGATAGCTATACCATGTGGAAGTGAAACGTATCATATGTTAGCGCACCACCAGTAGGTGCATCCAGCCCAATGGAGAGGGTCACCAGCTGACCCATAATGTGAGGGATGGTACATAGCTGTGCAGATGTGTCCATAACAAAGTACACGAGGAGAAATGTAGATATATGTAGTGACCGTATGTCCGAATCATATCCTACAAGGCATGTAATAGTCACATACAAAAGGTATGTCCGTATTTCACATACCAAATGTGATAGGAAATAGAATACGCATGTAAACGAAACAGAAGGAGCATATAAACAGCTACAACAATAAGGGCACATGTAGGCCAAAAGGAACAGTATGATCCATACTGTCGACTAAGATTACCACTTGTCCCACTTTGCGAGCGACAGTCCCTCTGTGGGCAGATGTGTCCTGACAAAAACTTGTAAAAATGGCAAATGTCCAGAGATTATAGGACATAATTATTCCATAGACATCATGTAATAGTTGCATTAAACAGTTTTTCTCTGTACGTATATTACATAAATGTCATAAGAAACAGAATAAGACACCAAAATGCTACAAGAATAAGCTTAGATATAGGCAAGAATTGTAAGTTCTATCAGCCGAACTGACCGTGGGTATGTGTCGGCCTGTAAAATGTGCTGTGTTCACTGCAAATGTCACACTGTGGCCAATTGAAAAGGTGGAAACACAACCGTCGACTGTGGGGAGGCATTGTCCACAACAGTCAGATATGTGTAAGGAATAGCTTGGACATAGGAAAAGGTGCCATCCTACCAATGAGTACAACAGGCTGGCAAAATCTGGAAGTCAGTGGTATAATCCGAACTTGTATGTGACACAGTTGAATGGGTAGTACCCGGGTATACCAACCAAGTAATGAAAGTGAAGTATGGGCGTGTACCTATGTGCGTGAGGTATAGCATGTGGAAGGCAAACATGGCAGGGTAGTCCACACAACCATAAAGGTACCTGACACATGTAGGGTAGTCAATGTGTTACTCTGGCTGTGTTATGGGCCAACAATCAAAGTAGTGATCTATGGGGTGTAATGAATTTGCGTGTGAGGGGTGGGTGGGTAATGGTAAAATCCTCAAAGGCAATACTGTGTCATATGCAGAAAAGGTGAACCGGAGGTGTACGAGGGGGCAGCAGGTGAAGTGGAAAGAAACACAAACACATGTAGAAACAGCTGCAAGACAAGCAAACAGGCCATAGTGTAGAACACAATTCCACAAACATAGGAATATGGAAATGTGCGATACAAATGTATAGATATGTCACCATCACATACCCACAGATGGGTCCTGATGGAACTGGCCATAACAAATGCAACACACCTGGATGCATAATGGCCTACCCAGCATACCCTCCACATCACACAACCCGGCTCCGTACGAGAACATCCACCAAATTCCGCCGTACTTGACCTACTGGTTCGTTGCAGACACAGCTACACACAGTGACCCCTACGCATATGTAGTAGGTATTGTCACCCTAGGTAGTGTTAGGATTGCAAACCATGTATCCCCTGCATGTAAACCCCCTGCACATTTTTGTAAAGCCACAAAAATCTTCGGTATCTGACTTGTTTTGGTCTTGTCCAATTTTTGGGATATCCCTCATGGGATAACCAACCTGTGTAAATAGTAGAATGGGTATGACGACATGATGTCCAATCCTGTAGATATCTGGACACAAGTCAGAACGTGCAGTAGAGGTCCAAGACACTGTCCAGCCCTAAGTGGTCATGCATAACCTACTACCCAGGATAAAACACCTTCCCGTGATGCACGTGTCCCGACATGAATAGGAGGGAGAATATAATGCACACATTCGCATAGTGGCAAATGGCATGAGGGTGAGGAAGACACTGACGTAAACAGGATAACCCTGATCAAGTGTGAGGGACACTGACTCTGTGCAGGCGTGTCCGACCATACCTGTCAACCTGTGTGAGCAAGATATCTGGACAGAGCCATGAATACAAGTGAGACAAAGGTCCAAAAGCAGGGACAATTTGTACAGATAGCTCTTAGAAACATAGAAATAAGATAGAATAACAGTTTGCACATTGGCATTAATGTCCGGAGTATGAAGTCTGAAACCCAACTGTCTGTCAGCACGTTCCGACTTCAGTCTTTAATGATGAGCTATTGCTGTACCAGAACACAACAGCGTATTACAGAGATCCGTACCATACCATTCAACTGTCCAGATATTCACAGAATGACCAGAGTTTTGCCTCATATTGTTGTTGTGTGTCTCCGACAATCTGCACCTGTCTGGTAAATAGCTGAGGAGTGATGTCACTAAATAATGAGAAATAGTTTAAGGTTAAGACTCCACATACTGCAGAAAAGTCATGCTAATGCAAAACCTAGTATTCTATCAATGTTCTAAGCTTGTAAGAGCAGTAGTTAAAATGTGTCGCTATTTTTCCCACCATCATGTAGGTTTTGCGCAGAGTTGGTGCTCTAAGAGGTTGAGAGGTATGGTCTGTACATATTTACAGTAACAACCCTTCACATTTGTGTAATGTACAACTGCATACCTGTAGTCACTTCATGTCCAAAATAATAATCCCCGTATGACTGAATACAGGTAATAGTCAAATGTGAATGGGAACACCCCTCACCGTGGAGTATGAACTGTAACAACCGTGCCCATAATATGTATTGGTAACAGAATAAGCTGCTGACAGGTGCCCAAACACCTGTGTCTATAAACACAGGTAAAAATTCATAATAGGGAGAAACTCCCTGTCCATATGCTTCGTCTGACATTTGAACTCGGCCAGGGAAGTTCCATTCACCAGGCAGACAAGCCTAAACCCAGATCACTGCATGAACACCCTGACAATCAAAGACCTGTATGTGCCAGGACTATATGCATTGGTGTTCTGCATATCCTTGGAGTGATTAACAATGCAGCTGGGGTCCACAGCAGTAGGCAATAGGGAATGTGTAATATGTAGTACCGCGTTTTTCCCAGCAGGAGAATGGATGTCTGTGCTGTAAGTGAAGCGGTGAGGCATATGTTGATGTAGCTAAGTACTATGGGTATGCATATCAATGAGGCAGAACACCAGTAGAATAGTGGTTCCGGCATCCGGCCAATGTGAATGCAGTCCTGGTTGACCTACGACCACTGCACATATAACTTTAGAGTGTAATGAATGCGTTCGTGCTGTACACACATTTAAATATGTAAAGGTGAGCGTGTGTTTCGCATCAGTCCATAAACCGGAATACAGATATGTAACTGTTACTGTCAGAATTATGAAAGGCCACATAAGCACAAATATCTATTAAACATATGTAACCCACAATAAGGATATGCAAGTGCACCTGCGCGTGTGTAATCCACTCACAGCATAGCAAATGAATGCTGTTTTCTCCAAGTTATATATACATGGCTCATACCTGTTAACACTGTAAAGTACAAAACCGGACAAAGCCATGAAAACAACTGGTACAACTAGGGACAATCCCCAGATATTGCCCTAACAAACATAGAAAGTGGATAGAATAACAGGTGTGTCACTAGCATGGATTCTCAGAAGGGTATGAAGTCGTAACCTGAAATGCTTGTCATTATTTACCAACGTCAGTCTTTATTGATATACCACAAAATTGCCAGATAGACACAAGGTTATGAAAAACGGACCAAAGAAAAAAGGAAAACAGCTGTACATTCAGCGAAAATCTGTACAGTTGAAAGGTATGATATGGAGATATATATATATATATATATATATATATATATATATATATATATATACATATATATCCACAGACTTAAACCAAAGCAAATTATGACATGAGGAATGTACAGACATATGTATATATGTATATATATATATATATATATATATATATATATATATATATATATATATATATATATATATATATATATACACACACGATACATGAATAGATATATACACAACAAACATATGTCCCTGTAGATATAACACATGTACATAAATAGGTCATGGTATAGCTATTATGGATAGACAGACAGACATGCATGAAAGGTGAATACACTGCTGCTTTCCAAACCATTGCCCAGAAAGTAACAGTGTGACAGGGCCTGCAAGTTCTACACTTTAAACATGAATATAGGTGTCCTTTGCAGGACCCCAAAAATTTATCCCGTATGAAGTGCGAACCATCATTGATGCAAAAGAAGTCACAGCTGCAACTACGATATAGCTGTACATGCAACAGTAGCAGGTGCAAGGGTAATAACACATGGGTCGATAGAATGTATGACGTATGACCTGATATCCGGAGAGTGGAGAGTGCTTAGAAGTGTCTTCACACTTTATTATCGCTCACATTAAACATGTCTAATGGGTACTGTGGAGGGGTGTTAGATATGGGAATCATGGGTATGCAGAAATGGGCCTAGGTGTTGGTTGGCACAGATCTATTAGGTCCGCCCCATGGGAGTGATCAATATACCAATGTGGGTATAGCACACGCCTATATTCTCTAAAAAGGTTCAACCCATCTACTGGATATTGTGTAAACCATTGGGGGAAAACGTAGGGACCTATATCAGTGTCATGTAGGCGATCACCATGGATGGACATGCGTACAACCAAGATGGTAACTATACCTGCCAAACTTTCAGAATAAGACAGCTGGACTAAGGCATAGTACATGAAATACAAATAGGGACTATACTAAATATACCCCAGACAAAGTCAGAACATTGATAGAATAATGGCGTAGTCAGGAATACGAATGTTATGAGGGTTAGTAATCATGAAATAGAAATGTCAGTCATTATTATCTAACCTCACAGTCCGTCATGCCTTGCCAGTAATTTACCAGAAAAGCACATTATTATGACAAATGTAACAAAATCATAGGTCAAACCTCGGGGCATTTACCCATAATGTGTACAGGTGAGAGGTATGAAGGTAACCCATCCTAAATAAATGTACAGAACTAGTGATACTAGGTGGACAGGTGAGAAGATAGATGTCAGGACAAATGACAAAACATGTACAAGTCAAAAGCATGTACTTCGACAAATGTGAATGACAATGTATGCCCTGTGAAAGTCAATGTGGAAGGTTAATAGACTCAAAAGACATGTGTCCCTCAGGGTGTCATGCAGTGTCACTGATACAGTGTCCAGTCCCCCATACTCGTACGTGAGCTCTGCCACTGACGGAAAGCGCAAATACCGACATACACATAAGGAACATGATAGAATAATTAGTGTGGATAAGCACTTGTTGGCCTTTGTGAGGAATACAACCCTCTGGGTGGGTGTGTCCTGCAATAGGAATGTAATGGCATCTGGCCTGTGATGCCACCATATATTGTGTGTATTGGTGTAAGAAAACTGATATCCTGTATCAGGAACATACCTCGCAACTGTACAGATTTTCGCAAAATGTGCAGATGTTTGCCTCATATGTTTGGTGTGTTCCTCTTACAATCTGCACCTTTCTGTGAAATACCTGAGAACTGAAGACATTAAATAATGACAAAGATTTGAGTTTAAGACCCCAAATCCTTCAGAAAAGTCATGCTAATGCAAAACCTATTATTCTGTCAACTATCTACGTTTGTAAGAGCAATATTTAAAATCTGCCCCTATTTGTCCCCCCATCATGTTAGGATTTGTCCAGATTTTTTGCTCTAGGAGGTTGAGAGGTATAATCAGAAACAGATACATGTCTGAGAAAACAGCATTATCGACTGCAAGATAACTCAGAAGGTATGAAAAGCGCTGCAGTAGGAAGTTCAGTATTGGCTGCAGGTATGTGCTGACATGTCAAATGACACAGCAGTCTACATGAAGTACCTATAGGGTTGTCACCTTTACAAATGATGACAGTGGGACATACCCACAGCCATGCATACACCACAAATAGACATAGCACACAGCAAAGCCTAGGCCATGATACATGAAGCCTCTGGCATGTATGAGTAGAGTGAGAGTACAGCAAGGAAAGATGACTGCCATGCTATTCAGCAAACACCTGCAGGGGCATGCAAGACCGCCTGTAACACGAACATTGCATGGACAATGTTGGGATTTGCAACATACCCCATTTGTATGTGAAAGTTATGCAAATGATGTAAATATGCAATACATGATACAGTAAGCTGTCCGTGCAAGAGCAGAGTTATGTGCAGAAATGTACTCTGATGTTAGGTGACTAACGTTCTGCACGTTGCTAAATGGAACAATGACAGCTGCAAATACAGTATGAATACAGTCGAAGAAGCATGCCAATGTCCAAATCTAAGGCCAGTGGCATTATTGTCCATTGGATATCAATAAAACTGTAGTTGTCCTCCCCCGATCTCCGGTGTGGAAGCGTAGCGCAGTGCCACGAGAATGCGTTGCGCTTCAAAACAAGTCAAATATGTATAATATACGTACAAAATGTAGGTTTAGTTAAATGTTAGTACACCATGCAGATGAATGGCAAGCTGGAGACAAGATGGCTACTGCGTACTGGTTGTTATGTGTGGAAGCGCTCTGTCAGAGATGTAACGAAGCATTTGTAGGCAATCTGATGCAAGTGAGGCTGAGGATAGTGAATCACAACATGTCATGCCATATGGGCCAAGCCTCTACAGTGTAGTGTAGGATAAGGGGATTATTAGTACTTATTAGGCCTTAGACTGGCTCTGTCGCATATTGTCTACTCAGAGGCGATCTCTGCTTAACATACAAGGCCATGTCAAACCCAGAGCTGTTGGACATGCTACACTTGAAGAAATCCCAATCCCTCAGAGCTACATGCTCCAGGGATCTAAACCTTGTCATCACAATAAACAAAACATGCTGGAGGGATAGGTTCCTGACACAGAGACTCCCCAGACTCTGGAATAGATTGCCCATACATGTCAAGCAGAGTGCCTCTTTGGACCTCTTCAAGAGGAACCTTGACAATTGGATGGGAGAAAGGAAATTCACCCCAGGGATCACGTCAGTCGCCCTGCTAGACAGGGGTCCAGGAAAGTAAATAATGTGGGAAGAAATAGCCAGGGAATTGTTATGGCTAGGCTTGTATAGGCCCTAGGGCTGATAGCCTAGTACCAACCTATGAACCTATGAACCTATTAGAGTAGAAGATAGGTGACAATATGAGTGTGTATGTATAAAATACTGTAATCTCACCGGAGCAGTGTCACATGTTTGCTGTCAGTACTCAGTGGAAGAGGCGTGTTATGAGCTATCCTAGGGAAAGTCAGGAGACTGACGGTATACACCATGGATACCACCGATGTGACCTGCAAACCTGCCCACAGTGTGTCCGCGCCCGTGCGTGCCAGTAAGCCCGAGTAAGCATGTGTGTGCACGAGTTAGCTCGTGTGCGCGTATTGAAGAATGAGTAAGCTAGTGTACGAATGTTGAAGCCCGTGTAATGTCGTGTATGCCAGTGTACACATTTGTAAGCATGTATACATGTGTACTACATGCATCACACACGTACTGCACACTCAGGCACACATGCTGCCAATACCAGACACATCAGTGAAATGGCACATGGATGGAGAATACATCATCAGAATTAACAGTGCTGTAAACTATGCTACATTGATGGTCATAGCTGCAATGCATCATGCCTGCTGATATACAACTGGAAGTAACACACTTTGTGTTAACAGCATTCTAACATCAATACAGTGGAGTAAAGCCACCGTGTGCATCAGCACCAGGTTAGTCTGATCCTGCATCAATGTTACACATCACAGGTGGTGGCACAGGTGATATCATATGCATAGGGTGTGGTGTTACATTTCCAGAGCTGTCATTGAGCCATCCAATTTACATGTAGGTGTGTGTGTGTGAGGGATAATGGTTATTGCATGGCTCAATGGTGATGCAATGGGTCTGTGTATGTGATAGCCCTAGATGTTTGTGGTAAGTGTGTGTGTCTGCATATACACAGGTACAGCATGTGCCAGCCATATACAAGAGGTTGTGGGACAGTCACAGACCGTATCTGCCAGGCTGTAGAGATCACCATTACTGGCCATTAACACCCCTCCATGCATCCAACACTAACCCTGTCCTGCACCTGTCAATGTATACACATACAGTCCTGGGATCTGTACCACAACCTGTGGATAAATGTGAGTCTGTAATGTTAACCTGAGTTGCATAGAATTGTCAGTTACTACATACGGATATGAGCCATACTCACCCTCCAAAGTAATAACCACTGCTGACTGTTGCAGAGATGTGCATACGACCATTCAAAGGTGCTGTACTAACATTGTTTCCAATGCCCGTGTAATACCCAACAACACAATAACCGGTCACTACACAAGTATAACCCACGATCACTACAGCACACAGTATGTGCACTATCACAGAGCCATAGCAGATGTGCATACATCCAAGGTGATCATGTACAGATAATGCAGCACATCCAAAAGTGATAATCCCAACATACATATCTATATACAATATATATATATATATATATATATATATATATATATATATATATATGTAGATAGATACATACATACACACACACACACACACACACACACACACACACACACAAAACACACGTGGCAGAGTTGGGAGCAGAACACAAACATAACCACTGTACCACTACCCAGTTACAGAATGCGCTACCGTGATTAGTAGACCACAGCATTCACACAGGCATACGTCTAGCCTGCAGACAGCAGCATCAAAGGCAAAGATGCCGCACGGATGTTATGGAGAGTAAATACTGTAAAAGCAATGTACTGTTGTCATGCAGCTGGAAACACACACACACACTTGGCTGGGCTGGTAGTCGAACATACACCTAACTACCCTATCACACTACAGCATGACGTATTTAGAGAAAGTGCTACCGAGATTACTAAACACAGCAGTTCCAGAGGCATACTTCTAGGCGTGTGTCATCATCCGCAAAGGCAAAGATGTCGGTAGGAAATATCTGTGGTGTGAGGCATCTAAAAGCATGACTGAGTCCCCAGGCGGACGGAAGCATGTGCGCACACACACACACACACACACACACACACACACACACACACACACACACACACACACACACACACACACACATACACACACACACGTGGCAGGGCTGGAGTCGAACATACCTAACTACCCTATCACACTACAGCTTGATGCATTTACAGAATGCGCTACTGAGATTACTAACCATGGCAGTCCCAGAGACATACTTCTAGGTGTGTGTCATCATCTGCAAAGGCAAAGACGTCTGTAGGAAATATTTGTGGTGTGAGGCATCTAAAAGCATGACTGAGTCCCCAGGCAGACGGGAGCATGCACACACACACACACACACACACACACACACACACACACACACACACACACACACACACACACACACACACACATGGCATGGCTGGGAGTCGAACATACACCTAACTACCCTATCACACTACAGCATGACGCATTTACAGAATGCGCTACTGAGATTACTAAACACAGCAGTCCCAGAGGCATACTTCTACGCATGTGTTATCATCCGCAAAGACAAAGAAGTCGGTAGGAAATATCTGTGGTGTAAGGCGTCTAAAAGAATGACTGAGTCCCCAGGCGGATGGGGGCATGCGTGCGCGCGCGCACACACACACACACACACACACACACACACACACACACACACACACACACTTGGCAGGGCTGGGAGTTGAACATACACCTAACTACCCTATCACACTACAGCATGACGCATTTATAGAATGCGCTACCGAGATTACTAAACACAGCAGTCCCAGAGGCATACTTTTAGGCGCGTGTCATCATCTGCAAAGACAAGGATGCCGATAGGGATTGTATAGAGAGTGATCAGTCTGAAAGCATACAGACATATTACTGACCCACGGTAGACGTAGACAAACACATGGAAGTGGTGTGATCGGGGCAACATAAGATTTACGGAGCACTAAAACAACAAGACATAGACACGGGACGCACCACAGACAGTACACCCTTCAAGATAGTCGACCAGTGTGTACTCAATAGGCATCCATCGTGACATTGAAAATGGACATCTGTTGCCTAGATGACCACCATGGCTATACAGGATGTCAACAGCCATGCACAGAGGGACATCACTGACACAAGGTGTCACTGGCCATGGCCACATGCTTAGCAATACATGTCCGTTTGGACTGTACAGTGTGTCGATCTACACAACGGTGTACTGGGCATGCTCACACACTTAGCAGTTGCAAAGGGCCATCTTGCATGCAGATGGAGTCTCAACATGCAAGGGCTCAGTTTGGACTGTCCTGTGTGTCCATCTACACAACAGCGTAATGGGCATGCTCACACACTTAGCAGTTGCAAAGGGCCATCTTGCATGCAGATGGAGTCTAAACACAGAAGGGAACAGTAAGGTATAACTGTCCACATGCACTGGGCGGGCCGTCCTGCATGCAGATGGAGTCTGAACATGGAAGAGCACAGTAAGGTATAACTGTCCCCACGCACAGGGCGGTCACACACATGCAGTGACCAGTACACACTCAGCTGCCATCACAGCTGTCACAGGTGCAGATCACAGATGTACACACTGCAGACTACACTGTAGCCCTCGAGACATCACCATGTTGTTTCTGCAGCAATACACAGTCATACATTACCACAACACTGTGTGACACATGGACTGTACAGAGGTCTACAGCAACTGTGCAGAGTACACATGTACCGACAGGGTTCCAACAGGTGTTATGCATTGCAAAGATACCACTATACATGACCAGGTCAGCTCAAGACATACCAGGGGCCCCGGGTCTTACACAGCTGTGACAGATGAGTGTTGCTGTACACCAACGAACACACATGTTTAGATATGTCATACATGTGATTGTAGTGGATGTGTGCATGGACCACACACACAACACATATGTACATAGCTTAGCCTTTGCTGTCCCCCATGCAGAACAGTGGCCTAAGCAATCATACACATGCAAATGGAAGGTGGGTCCATGTCTGTTGAATGCTCACAGAACAGGAGGTAGCAATGTTGACTGAGGACACATTCCACTGTAGTAGTCGCCCATGACACCCGTGATATCATACCACAGTCCATGTGTTATGTATGTCAACACACATGTCCACCAATAGTAATGCATACAAACATGGCTACAGGAGACACATGTAGGACCAACACACATGTACAATCTGTACTGTGCATGCATCAAACATGCATGTGCAGTGGCCAATGTCTGTAACACAGCTGCGCCTAACTACAACAGGCAGTCGCAATGCAGCCCCATCATTGACACTGGTATATGGTGACATACAGACACATGGTTGGTTGTACAGCACGTATGGAGGGATGTGTGTACATAAAGTGGTGATCCATCTGTGTAGATGTATGTGTGCCGGGAATGGCTCACAGGTGTGTCACACACCATCCTACCATGGCATGTGCAAACAGTATGCTATGTCACTGTTACTTGACGGTGATGACATAACGCATACACAGTGGTCAGGTGTTACCAACTGTATGTCACGTGACACCTGTAACACTTACTTCCTCCCATGTGCATATAGCAACACAAATGCCAGATATAGCGTTGGTGCACATAATGCTGACAATACCGCTGCATGTCTATCAAACGTCTCATCATATGGCAGGTGTATCATTCCCAGCACTGCCATGTGTGTCAGCTTGTGTGACCACATATGCCACATATGGTGGGGATTACGTCCCAGTTGTTACACATCCCTGTTCACCGTTGTAGAGATCTGTGCATACTGCAGTGTGGAAAGCATGACGTCGGCAGGTGTGGTGCATCACACACATTGGCTATCAGTACACACAGTTCTGGTCACCACAGTGTGTGTGTGTGTGTGTATGTATGTATGTATGGCTGTCTGGTGCTTGGTGTGAGGGTGTATGCTACCATACAGTGAAAACAGGATCATTAACCCCTCATGGTGACTAACCCCTCATGGTGATGCAGTCTACTACCCTGTTGATGCCATCGGTCCCAGCCGTACTGGCTACCTGTGCATATTCCTTCTCTGTGCCATGTCATGTGGGTGCAAATTACTGCGAGGGTGATGACCACATAGGCAAGGGTCCACACCTCAACACTATGGGGTGTGTGTTATAGTGCTGTACACCTCGTGAATGTGGCCATGTTCCTGTACTGTGACAGGGTATTACTGCTACACAGTGTGGCCTCATGCTATCAAGTGGCCTCCATCATGGGCCAGATCACTGTGTACAACCCCTGCACCATGTCAACATACCTTTAATGTTTCCTGGTATGCATGTCACAACTCTGTCCACTGTAGCCTGTTCAACTGACGACATGCTTCAGGTGCAGTATATGTACGGACATCTGTGTCATGTTCGACTTTCCAACAGTCAGGTTGAGGGTACGTTTAGCATGCTGATATTGCCATATATGCCTGTGAGTACTCCACAGTTACACATGGGGACTGCAAACACTGCTAACTGTAGGCACATGCCAGTACACCATAGGAGGGAACCAGGGCATCATTACCAACATGCTGTTACTGTTGTAACTGAGACACATACTGTGAACATATCACAATGCATGCTGCACCTGGACTACATGGTATGACTGGTGCATGTCAACAGTACACCACCGATGTCACATACACATCTCTCAGTATTCACACACAACTAATGCAACATACACATCCCCCAATATGCATACACAAGTAATGTTAGATACACCTCTCACTATTCTGTTCACCCTGTGCATCAGACCATTTGAGCATATCCCTGCACCGATGGTGTGGATGAAAGGGATGCAGCACAGGCTTCATCATATGCACAGGGTGACACTGTTTGCCAGGGGTGTAGGCTGCACCAATGGATGACATCATGTGTGTGGGTAAGGGCCGGTGATTTGATTGGACATCTCTGTTCTGTATGCATGTGGGTGTTGTGGAGCCCTACAGTTGTGTTTGCTGTGTGCGTGTATGTGTGCACACAGTTCTGTCATTTGTGAGGCCTACACAAGGGTATTATTGACAGCTCCAGATTGTACAGACCAGGTTGTACAGCTCACTGTGACCGGCCATGGCCACGTGTCCTGTGCCTGCCAGGGGTTGCACGGGCACTACCAGGTAGAGGTACAGAATGGCTACTGTCCGATGACACATGGCCACTGGAACTGTGTCCCCACAGGGAATGTCCAGCCCCATGTTCACGTGGCCTGCTGTGTCCTGGTGTGGACAGCGCAGCACCAGCTGCACTGCTACTGGTACCAGCACTATGGGAGCGGCCATGTGAGGTGGCATGCTCACATTGACCTGCACTAGGTGGTGTAGCTGGCCTACATCCACGTGGCCTACGCCTCACCCCCTACCAGTTTTTTCAGCACAGAGAGCTCATGCTCACGGATTGCCATGCCACGGTCAAGGATTCTGACCATGTCACCCAATCGCCTGTCCAGAACATCAGCAATCTGCTGCTGAGCACCTGCCATTGCCTGGATGTTGTTGTTTAGGGTACTGATAGCAGCCCTCTGCAGCCTCTGCCCTTCTCTGTTCTGCCGTTTGGCACATGCCTGTGCTGCCATTACAGTCTGCAACATGCGTCTGATGATTCCAGCTGCTGCGCTATGTCTTGCAGGTGCATGTCCAGAGGTCCTCCTATGAGCAGTACCAGCCACATGCCTTTGTGGCACATCTGCAGTTAGTACACTGCAACCATGTTCTGGAGACACACCTTCTGTAGCCACCACACATTCCTGTTCAACGCTAACAGAAGCTAACTGTCCTTCCTCTATGGCCACTGTTGATGTGGTATGTGTTGGCAGCTGAACTGTGTGCGGGGAAGAGGGGGACATAGCTGGGATGGCAATTGTTGGCACAGATTCAGCCCCTGACATCCCTGCCTGTACCTCATGCATATGTTCATCACTGCTAGCATCTGTGGGAACACTATCAGATGGACCACAGGAGAGTAACGCACCTACATCACCTGTGAATGCAAAGAAAGACTCTAAATTACAATAGACACACACACACTGACACACACACACACACACACACACACACACACACACACACACACACACACACTGACACACACACACACACACACACACACACACACACACACACACACACACACACACACACACACACACACACACACACACACACACACACACACACACACACACACTGACACACACACACTGACACAAACGGGCACACCATGCATGTGATATGACAGATGGCATGCAGCATGCTTGTGATACAGCTGACAGCATGCAGCTCAGACATCAATAGTGTTTGTAAGCATACCCCCTGGAATGCACACTACAGCAGGCAGGTGTCATATGATTATCCATGCAATTCACATGATCATGGTAGTATGCATGCATCCCCGTGATACACCATGTGGACCAGAACAGGATAACAGTACACATGGCTGACGTGACTTTGAGATGTAATCTGCTGATGTGTGCATTAACATGCATGCATGCCTGACACAATGGTGTCCTGACACATGCACAACGTCGTACTGGGTATCACATTGTGGTGTTGTCCATATGCCCCACAGATAGAACGCATGTTGAGCAAATGTGCATGGGCATGGTAGGGGACTGTGAGCCATCTACATTGCTGTACAGTGTGAAGTACAGACACTGTGCCATTGCATGGCATCATGAGGTGTCTATATTGCTAAACAGTGCATGATATGGATCCATTGCACATCCAGAACTGCATGCATACCCATGACATACTTGTGGAGTGTGACCTACGATGCTGAGGTGTATACACACCAAACCATGCTGTGTCATGTGACAGGTCACTGGAGGACATACAGATGACACCCCTGCACGATGACTACAGAGTGTTAGCTGCCTGGCAACCATGTCCACACATAGCGGACCTGTCACGTCACCATTTCACACATGACATTGATGTACCACGCACACAAGGTGCACAGCTAACAGTGATGTCCTATGACAGCAAGGGAAAAGTACAGTATCTGTGGCCTGGTGTCACTGTCAGTGGAATCTGTAAAGGTGACTACCATCATGCTATGACACAGACGCCATGTTCAACACATCTTATGAGGTACACATCACTGACACCTCCACTAGCTGTGCACAGGCATTTAAGATGTGCAGCGAACCACATCACCTGTACAATCGGTCTAGTACAGCTGTAATTGGACCATGTGTGGACAAAGTGGGACAGGGTGTATCCACATCCCATCTACTGTGTGACTACATGTCTCTGGCCATCCCCCATGGCCATGTGTGCACATGTGTTGGTCATGTATGTGATGGCCGTCTATCACACATATCTGTGTTTTTCCATATGACATACACCCATAGATGTTGGATATGTCACCATCCACAGGGCTATGCAGACAACAGGTGTATGTGTGATATGTGGGATATGGGTTATGGCAAATTGAGACAATATTGCAACCAAAACGCTACATGTCTGAGACATGTCGGATGGAACATCACAATGTGTGTGAAAGCCAATGATGACACCTGTGGTCTGCCCATATCACTGCTCACTGTGTGGTACTGGTTTGTGTACCACACGTTTTGTTCCACTGTATAGTACCTATGCCTCCATTGTAGAACACCTCCACTATTGTATGCACAGCTGGACACACATGTAGCAATGACAAATACTGCAGTTTCATGTCTGTGTGTCATTTCATTTGTATATATTGCACATGGGTGGCCTGTGTGGATGATGGGTGATGCGACCTGTATATCCATGTATCAACTGACCACATGGCGAATAGATCTATGCTTTGACATGCCTGATACCGATGACAGTCTCACCTGCAATGGACTCTTGTCTGTGCGGCATGCCAGAGGTACCTGTATAGGGTTACACAGCAGTATGAACATTATCCATGACTGTATGACAGCCACAGGGTGCACAGTGCAAGTTAACACATTCGCCTCTACAATAGCATATAGTAAGCACATGTGTGCATACCATACCTCTCAACCTCTTAGAACAATAAATGTGGATAAAGCCTACTATGATGGGGGACAAATAGGGACAACTGTGACATATTGCTCTTACAAACTTAGACATTTGCTAGACTAATAGGTTTGCATGCACATGGTTTTTACATGGAATGTGCAGTCGTAAACACAAATGTATGTCATCATTTAATGACTCCATTCCTCAGCTATTTGCCAGAAAGGGACAGATATTACGGGGAACACATCGACAATATGAGGCAGACATCTGAACATCCTGCAAATACCTGTACAGTTCAGAGGTATGGTGCATACACAGGGTAGCATAATGTAGCATGAAGCATGTGTGTCCACATACCTTGCATATGTTGTTACATTACATGATGTACACTGACACATGCATGTACGTGGGATATACTGGCCATATGTTCAGTACTGACTTACCAGGCAACTCCAGGCTCATTGGTTGGGAGACACCCACCTCCACGATGACAGCTAGTGTTTGTGGGAGCTGTTCCGAGGGTGTCCCCATACTGGCCAGTAGCTCCTCTGTGTGTGTGAGTGGAGGCTGGGTTGGTGGACCACCACCTGTTCCACCTTGTTCCCTGGCAATTGCAGTGGCACACTGTTTTGCATGACTTATCAAGTCTGTGCAGCATCTGCACACCTGCTGGTAGGTGCGATTGTGGCCACCCACTTCGTTGACCCTCCTGCGAAGATCCTGCCACAGGTTGTCCCGCTGCTGTGCGTGCTGTGGCACATGGCTAAATAACACCTCATAGTTTTCATGGAGGTATAGTATTACAACATCATCCTCCTGTCGGCTATATGCTGGTAGGCGTGTACGAGGCATTATCTGTAGGACATGATGAAGGTGACAGGTCACATTTACAGACATGTACAGTGATACTGCTGCACATACATTTCTAGTACATCTGCACAGTTATCTTTGCAAATCAACATGACACTAACATGACTGGCATGTATGTGTCACACACAAATAACACCCATTATGCATTGGATATCATCCCCATATATGTGTGTCACCTCATTAATGTTCCTACTGCATGTGACGTCTGTCTTCATGTGGGCATGTCTGCTTGCCTGCACTGGTGTTCTTACCTATCTACACATGCCTGATGTATCCACGGTAATGCTGTTGACCTTGATGCTGTGTATATGTCACATATCAACACAGACACAGCCTTACTGGACTTGGGCAGTGACAATGCACCAAGTATGCATGGAAACCTGTACATGCATCTGTTTTGCCATAGACATCTACACTGCACTGTACAGCTGTTCAACATCCTGCCATGGATCGCCTGTGTTGCACATGTGATAGACATGGGACAATGGCTAGTCGGATGTCATTTGCAGGTAAGGTTATCGGCTATAGCATGTACGGGCTGGGTTTCCTAGCTGTATCCGACACCCATTACGCCACTGTGAGGGGCATCAGTGACACATTACTGATCCAGATAGTTGATACTACAGCTACCATATGGCCATCACACCATGTATGACAGGGATGATATGTGCAGCTATGTGGACAGGGCTGCATGGTATGGTGGGAGTATGTCACAGGTATGGCACAGGGATCTGTCCAGCATGTGGCCATCCTAGTCGTAGGACAGTGGTTGTCCATGATGTATGTCTTTCAGATCAGGCTATGGACATGTAGTATGTCTAACAGCATAGTGTGGCATATGTCTGTATGCAAGGTGGATAGCATGCTGCATACTGGAGGTGAGTATTGTGGAGGCTGGTATCGGCCATCCACGCATGGGGTCTACCCCTGGAGGGTGATATGTGTTCCAATATTGGTGACACGGGTGCTGCGTATGCCTGTCCAATGATCTCTGTGCTCATGGATACCACCCTGTCACGTCATAGGTACCTCAGATGACTACCTAAAGGGCCAGGGAGATGTCTCCAGCTCAGGGAGGTGTACTGCACTACACCATCCCTAACACAGTGTCCATAATGTTGACCACAGCCTATGTGTTACTTAATGGGTACAGGGGTATTCCCCTAGTGGTGTCATTGCTGATATCATCCACCTGCATGTGCACATATGTCACACACCTCACACACACAGCCCATTCTGTATGTTGTTCGCAACACTGTGACAACTTTTGCCCATAGGTCATGGCCATTCACATCCTCACATACACAGATGGCTGACATTTGTCTGTGTGGCATGGGCTACAATGCGGGTGGGGTACAACACATTAACCCTGGTTTACTGTAGCTGACACTGTGTGATATGCACATGTCACTGTAGCACCTTTAGTAGTTGTGAGTCTGTCAACAAGCCACTAGTAGAACACTCCTGTGACATACAAAGGCATTTGTAGTCAAACATCCGTACTGTCTTGCACATCTGTACTGCTAACATCTACATTGATAATGGTTCATGGACTTGCAGCCCATACCTGGCAGTGTTCTGATGCGGTGCCACCAATCATGACTGTCGTCAACACTTGTGGGTTGTATTATCCAACACCCTATCTGTAATGTACGGGCATGCTCGGCATTTGTTCAGAGCTTCTTGGCACGTTATGAGCTACTGCTTAGTTAAGCACCCATTTCACACCAGTCCTCACAGGTACACTGTCTGTCCATACATTTCCAGCTTGCTTACAGTACAACAGTTGTCGTACACACATCACTCACATATCTCGTGAGACATGATGGTTTATATGGCGTGTCCACCTGGCACGTACCACTTATATACAGGCATGTCCAATTGGCACGTACCAATGCTATTGCCTGTCACTATGATGACTATGTTGTACATGTGGCAATAGAGCTATTCTCATGTACACAGTCAATGCACACCTCCTAACATACAACAGTACAGCCTGTGGGGGATGCACATATGCAGCCCTGCTGGGGGTTATACTGTCACCAACCCTGACTGCACCTGACAGTCATGTGGGGATGTGCAACATTGGCAACACACCCCACTCATCACATAGTCCCACATGATCCCCACCACAGGCCACACATATGGAGACACCTTGTACAGTACCACGCCATACTCTGTATGGGCACCAACAGCAGCCCACATCGCCAAACACAACCACACCAACCTATAGCCCACAGACACGTGTGCCCATCACATACAGCCAATAGAGTGTCATTACATATACAACACACCTGTCATAGGTGACTGTCAGCGGTCACACAGCTGTTCCACTCAGCAGGCTACACAGGGCGATAGTCACTTACATTCTGCTGTCAAGTAACTGGTTCTGCAACATAACCTATGCACACATGCCACAACTCAGCAGGTACGATGTGACTGTCATTTTCCATGTTTGTGTGACTGAAGTTGTATCTCAGGGCACAGACTACGTGTGCAGGGACATGCAATAGCCCACCAGTGTTGTAGCCCTGATGGTGTGGTCCAAGCCCTGGGGAGCATTTTGCGGTCATCCAGACCTGTTACCACTGTACTACGAGTGACTGTGTCACTCCCAACAGTTGTCCATGCTTCTGCTGTCATTCCACAGGCATCTGGTATACGTCCACTTTGACAGACCTGGTCAAACAACATGATGCTGTGGCATAGTTGACCTGCACCTGTCAGCCCTGGGAGTACGGATCACATGTTGGACTCTTGCTGCTTTTATACTGCCTGTCTTGCACAGTGTCCAATAACAGTGACCACCAGAACGGGAACTGGCTAGCGACACATGTGGTCATGTCACACAATGCTTGACATCATCCTCTATGACGCACGCAGGCAAGGCACACCTGATACTGCACCACTTCAATATCTCTGCAGTGACTGGGACCTGCCTCTTGGCTCACACCTGATACTGCACCACTTCAATATCTCTGCAGTGACTGGGACCTGCCTCTTGGCTGTGCAGAGCACACCTGCAATGACTGGTTATAGACAGACCATACCTCTCAGGCACGTACCTGGACTGGCACACCCACGGCTGAGATGTCCCCATATTCCACTATGTTGTACACACATCCCGGCTGGTTACTTAGCACAATGCATCACAGGTGCTCCACGTGCAAATAACTGTGTCCAGAACTGCTATACACAGTATTACCAGCTGCGGATTCAACAAACCACATGGTTACCAGACCTCATTTCATGGTGTACTGGACAGTTGGGCTCATACTGCTGCTACTGATGTGAGACTGACAGTAACCCACACTTAGCTGTGATAGCCGCACATGTACCGACACATTAGGCGTACATTGTCCGTAAGTCATAACCTCCGCTTGGCTGGTTCGACCCATACACACCACCTCCAAGACCAACAGTATCCTTGACATGGACACTACCAACATGTGACTGCTGTTCCACACCTGGGGTTATCCCCTCATTGGTGGAATCCGAACATATGCTACTCACCCTTGTTAGCCACATACCGGCACCACACACTTCACGGCATACACAGTAGATGAGTACTACAACACCTACTACAGATGTCGTATGACAGTGGTAGTTGACGTCATGACACACGTGCAGGTGGACAATGCACATGCAAATGCTGAGACATACCCCAGTGCACTTTCTTAGCATGTACACGACAATATGGATCATGCTATTCCACACAGAGCCATGATGGTACACACCAGATAACAGACAACACTCTGGGGGTGTGGTTCCATGGGCATACTTTACAACAACAGGTGGGGGCTGTTGCACAGTGGTGTACATTCCCATGGGTGGGGAAACTCACTGGTCAGCCTCGGTAGGGCCATGGGATCCCTCATCACATACTCCATAACTAGCTACGTACACATTACTGCGACACATTCCAAGATGTACCACAAGGCATTATGGTAGTATGTCAGTAGTCGTATGCAATACCCACATCTGCTCACACATACAAATGTCACTCTGGAACATGACAGTAACAGGTGATGTTGGCAACATGCTGTCTGATGGCTTCAATGCTAACATTACACCCTCTCACTCCCTATGGGGCCACATTCCTTGCAGGAACATTGTAGTGTACCTGCGGTCACACCTACACAGTACTGACCTGCACTCTATATGTCCTAGGACACTGGCCCCTTTTCACCCTACAAAATCCCAGGCTGTGATGTCCACAGACCTCTGAACGACATGTCTCCCCACTGAGACACCATATTCAGTAATAGCCTTGTACCAGACATTGTGGCCCCTGACTGGCACACAGCAACAGTTACACTCCACACAGGTGGTGCCACAATGCACGACTGGGACTATTGCCCTACACACCTCACTGGACTGTTCTGCACGGCTATAGGGCACATCATCATGGACATCATTCGCTGAGTCTTTGTTGTGCTCCGGTCCTTTGATGCCAGCTGGGTTGGTCTTGTTGGGGCCACTGCATGCCTCCTACACCTGTTGAACACCTTTCATACAGTTGCCAGAGTTGTTGATGATGACACAGGGGTCCACACAGCCTACATTGTCCTCTCACTGCCTTTCAGCACCGTTTTCCATTCTGGTATTGACAACATACACATCCATCTGCACATCACAACATATGTCTCAGGATGTTATGAAAAGTGGCTAATGGATGGGTCACACACACTGAGGGTGGCATACCATATCACATACTGCATTCCAGTTACACTTGGCATACCACAGTCCTCAGTCATGGGGCCCTCATGTTCGGTATATGCTTCCCTGAGGTACAGGCTACCACTGAGGGGACTTCCCTGCCTAGCTTTACAGACCACTGCATGCCAAGCGCCATTGTTGATCCACCAGCTGATACAGATCCCATCCATATGGGTGTCACTGTGACGGATACCGATATGAACATCATGGCCTCAACCTGCATGACACTTGGTATGACCATCACCTTTGCAGTACACCATCCACCCAGTGGTTATCACATAGATGTTAGTCCCCTACATACATGTCACATTGTACTTGTTTGTAAAACACATGCATGTCGCATACACTCCTGTGATTGCCACATTGCCACTGTGGCATGGATATCCTTCTACGTGTCCACACATGTCTGTAATGGATGTGTAGCTGGTACATAGGCACCCATTGTACATCCTTAATCTGGCGGGACGTTTGCGATTCAGTATTACCTGCCTCATTTGCATGGCATTGACTACTAATTCATAGTTACAGCGCCGAACACTGTCGAGGGCTCTTGGCAACCCTTACGCCTTGCTTGTGGTGTGCCATGCCTACCATTGTGTATTATGGTGAAATCCTGATTTGTCTTACATTGTGATTTTATGACATTTGTATATATTTCCTTTGTATTCCTGTTTGCGCACACATGCCCTGCGGTTGTACTGTGCGTTACTGTGGACATGACATTGAATGTTTTTTAGGTGTTGTGCATCTTTTCTTGTGCCATTGGCTGTGTATTTAGCCATTGGCATATGTTAACTTTGTAATACATGAGTCTGGTCCACTTCCATAACTCCGATGTTCTGTTTGGGAAAATGTAAACCGTGTTTTTTGGTTTACATTTCCATGGGCTTGCCCTACGCCTGCACCACTTCGTGAATCACTTTATGCCTTCATTAGCATGGTGCGACACTGCACATGGGGTGATTTGCATACCTATGCCGAGGGCTGCGTAGATCTGGCGTATGCCGGTAGTGCACATGGATTTGGTTCGTACCTGAATCGCTCGGCGGACATATTTGGCATTATCCCGCATACGCTACACCTGCGCCTGGCACAGGCTTCATGAATCTGGGGGATAGACATATTTGTATCTAAAATGAAAAAATGTTAATTGCTTTAAATTGAGTCTTACAACAAATGTTTGATGCCTTGAAACAATGTCAGTCTATAGTTAGAGGAAACAAATACTTTTTTTACACTGTGCAAAATGTATGTGATCTTTATTCCACCTTGAAAATAAATTAATGATTCTTCAGAAAGAAATTTCTCCTAGAACAAAAATTGACTTACTTCTCTCACAGATTTTGTTCAAGATTGGCACATGGATCTTGACTCTGATCTTGGGACATCCAAGAAGAAGGCTGGAGTAGTGAACACCAGACAGGAAATTGAGCCTTAACCTGTTCAGTTCAATTTTTCACTTCACAGTGTCATGCAATCTTAAATGAGACAGCAGCAGGTGACCCTGATTTTCACCTAGCAGCAGGTTGGTGCATACTGTGGATGTCAATTAAAAGTAAGCATACATAAAGATAATCCTCATAAAAGAAGGAAAAGCTTAAATTACGTTTACTATCAGTAATACATACCTGACATTAGATCACAGCAGAGATTGTCATAGTAATTACCATAGTGTGTCAATGCATTCCACTGCTCAAGTGACCACTAGCTCTGGTTTGGAGAATGATATTGATCTTATAAAGATCCATATTAAATCTAAGTACATACCATGGCTTATCAATGAGATGAAGGAACTCTTAAAATGGACCTGTCCAATAAGAACAAAGGTCCAGATTCCCTCCTCACATACCACCAATTATGCAACTTTGTCAAAAACAAATCAAACAAGACAAAAAGCTTTACTATACATCCATGCAAGAAAAACAACAAAGCAATCGCCACAAATTCTGGAGTACCATTAAACAATTATTTATGCCTGGAGAGAACACAACCCCATCTCCAACCACTCCAAATACTATAGATAGTATAGCCACACAATTTAATTCACACTTTATCAGCTCTATTCTCTCCCTAGTGGAAAATAACAACAAGACCACCTATCTATCCCCAACATGCTAAGCAGTTCCCCCATGTCTTTTACAATAAAACCAGTTCAAACTAACATCATCAAAAAATAGCTATACAAAATTAAGGCATCCTCTCTCACAGCTGACCAACTCTCCAATAAATTTCCAAAATTAACAGCAGACTCCATCTCCTACCATATATCTCTCGTAGTAAGCCGCTCCATTACTGAGCAATATGTCCCCAAACTCTGGAAAGTCTCCTATATCATCCCCCTTCACAAAGGTGGCATCTCTGCAGAATTCTCAAACTACAGGCCAATTGCCATCCTCCCCCATAGCCAACATTCTTGAAAAATGCATACACAAACAACTCCTTAACTACTTGCTAAGTAATAATCTCCTATCTGCATCTCAACATGGCTTCAGACCTAAATACAGTACCACCACTGCCCTTGTCAGCTTTACAAACTCAATCAATCATCATAGAAATGATAACCAGCTTGTCTCTGCCATCTTTTTTGATATGTCAAAGGCCTTTGATACAGTGTCACACTAAAAGTTTCTAAAAGAATTAGCTACTTTAAATCTAACCCAGCCTGCCCTCCTCTGGTTTCTCAGCTACTTAACTGACTGCCAAGAGGCAGTTAAGGGGCAAACTGAACTATTCACCCCACTACCAGTCTCAGTAGGAGTTCCTCAAGGCTCAATTCTTGGTCCACTGCTTTTCACCATATTGACCAATAGGCTCAGCACAGCCACCCAGCATGCAACTATCATTCAATATGCTGGTGACTCCTCCCTCATATGCTCAGAGCTTTCCCTAGCAAAACTCCTACAAACAACCCAACAATCTTTCCAGCACACTGAAGAATATCTCTCTGACTCTCAGCTTTTACTCAATCCAAGCAAAACAAAGCTTATGGTCTTCAGTAATAGTAAAGCACTTGATAACTACACCATTTCCACCATCTACTCAGCAAATAAAACTAAAATAGAACCTGTCCAGCTACAAAACTCCTTGGAGTTACAATAGACGACAACTTAAAATTTGAGAAGCACCTCAGTCTAGCTATCAAAAAGGTCCACATTAAGCTTGGTTCGCTGTACATAATCAAGCCTTACCTAATCGATGATACTAGACGTTCCATTGCAAGGACTCATCTAGTCTCCACTCTCCTTTATGCTTCACCAATATTCACTAACCTCAGAAAATCTGACTTAAACAAGCTGGAGTCCTGTTATAACAAAACTGTGAAATTTACTACTAACCTTCCCCACAGATCACATCACTGCACAGCACTTTATAAACTAAATTGGATTGAACTACTGCACCTCCTATCTCTCAAGCAACTAACATTCGTTCATTGTATCTTACACCATCCAGACTACTGTCCATCATTTAAGAACTTAGTTTAGCCCTACTCAAATGACAGAACACTAAGTTCTCCAACAAATTAGTACTTACAGTCACTAAACCTAATAACTATCATGGCAATTCTCTATTTCCCCACCAAATATCCAAGTCCTGGAATTTCATACCTCAAATGATACTAAATAATAGTCATACATATTTAAAACGCTGCTTAAGGAACACCTAGCTAATACCTGGTTCTGGTCCTGCACTAACCCAGGCTGATCTATTCTGTCCAACCCTTTATTTGCAACCATAATTAACTTTTTTTTTTCTTGTTATATTCTAAGTTGCTTTTTTCAGCACCCACCAAATTTCAACTTCTCATTACCTACTGCTAATTCACTGCTCCTTTAATCACTTTACACCTATCCTTCAGCCAGTTACTTTTGCTGTATCTTATATAACACCAGAAAATCTTGCTTATAGAAGAACCTAAAAGGCAAGGAATACATGTTTGAAAAATAAATATGGCTGCTGGATCTGGCAATATTACTATTCACAAAGTAAAGATGGAAAACTCCGCAAGAACTGACTTCTTGTTATGTTAATTTAATACCAGCTATATAAGAATGTAAAAGTACTGCTTGATTAGAAAAATTGCAGTTATCAAGGTCACATATATATATGTATGTATGTGTATATATATATATATATATATATATATATATATATATATATATATATATATATATATAAGGGGGAACCTTCATTAGTAATCAGCTAAAGAGCCATCTGCCTACTTCATTGTGCTGGAAAGGTTAATCCATGAAATGAGTCAGCTGGTATGACAAATATATGTCAGCAAGCTTTCATTCCTACTCAGCCAAAAAGTAACATGGAACATGGCGTTCTAAAACAATAACATCCCTGGTTTAGAATATAACTTTAAAGCAGATATGGTTTGTATAGATTTTACTTAGACTTTTGACAAGAAAAGACATTGGGCAGGATTCATGAAGCCTCAGTGTAAAAGTTACAAGGCTTACACGGAGGTTGCAGTTAAACAGTGTGACACCAGCATGTCATGCATATGCATGAGGGCATGCTGAATCACACCTAAGGTTAACACGGTCCGTGGAAGACAGTAGGGGGCGTGTCCGTAGGCCGAGCCCTGCAAACGGACACGCCCCCAGAAGAGAAAATGTCCCGAAAGTAAAACCCCACAAGAGAGCTCGTGTAAAGGTGAATAAACACAACACAACACATGCGCCCACAGACTATAAACATAAAATGTAGAAATGAACATCTTATAATTTTTTTTTAAATTGAAAAGATGTTTGCCCATGAGAGCGCTCGTTTGCGCGGGCATGCCCGTAGCTTAGCCACAGTTAGCCGTCAGTGGAAAAGCATATAAGAACTAAATATGCAAAATAAGCCAAAAAGCAATAGCGTAGTGGTAGAGACATCAGCTGAACAGCAGGCAGTCATGGTTCGAGCCCCCACAACATCAATTTTTATTTTAGTGAAATAAGCACGAAACAAGTCCCTGACATATATGTACACATATAAAATCATATTTTATGTAAAATGTAATGAAATGGGCCATGTGTTTTGAAGAAATGTGAGATAATAAAAAAAAAAATGTCAGATGTGCCTATAGCTGAGCTGCAGTCTAACAAGTTGAGTACATCTGCCTGTAGGTGAGCAGTGTTTTAACAGGTATAAAATGAGTGCCCATAGGTGAGCAGTGGTTTAACAGGTGTAAAATGAGTGCCCGGGGTTGAGCAGCATTTTAACACGCTGAAACTGTGTGCCCATAGCTGAGCTGAGCATAATATGCGTGCTGACAGCCAAATGATGCGTAAACCAGCGTAACCCATTTACGCGGAGCTGCGAGCCGCGCCAACAAGCTAACCGACAGGCAACGTTGAGCAAGCTGTATGAAAACTGCCTTTACACAGATGCACCTCCTAGCCTGTGTAGACAGTCATAAAATATAAAAAGCAATGGCCAGGTTTGAACCCAGGATACCATGCACCATAGTCAAGGTACTGAACCACTAAGCCATGACAGTTGCACTTAAAAATGCAGTAATAGCATATATATAGGAATGAATAGAAAGAGGAGCATGACAATGCAGGTTTTGTGAAGCTGATACAATTCCAAAATGGCCAATCACAGATAAGTGCGGGAAAAACGGTATATATAAACCCCATAGGCGGGAATACACAGCATAACCCATTGTAGAACCGACTTGCAGCCAGAATGTCAGGTGTAGGTGAGAGTAGTTGCTTCCAAGCACAGAGGTGGGGCGTTGAGGAGTCCAAATATATGGTTTGGCTCCTTGCCACAATCGTGAGGCCCAACTCATGCAGGGCCAGGTCCTGTGGGGAGCATATAGGGCTGAGGCGTGGGACCGGTTGGCTCATGATCTCACCAGTGCCACAGGGATACCAAGGACTGGTGAGCAGGTCCGTCACCACCATGCGGACCTGAAGAGACAGAAGCAGGACCAACTGAACCGTTGGATCCAGGAGGCCCGGCAAATGCCCAACGCCCCACTACTGAGTAAGTTACATGTAATTATTTATGTAAGAAATTAACCTAGCTGATATTATGGAGATGTGTATTCCAATATTACTTTATTTATATTACAGCTGCAGGTGTCCGTTCTGCGAACCGTAGAGCCTATGGCGATAGGCTGGCACAGTTGCACCACCAGGCAGGTCAGTAATTCTCTCCCTGTAACTGTAAATAAATACATAAGTATGACAGTTAGCAAAAGAGTGCAGTGTAGTCACTAATTAATAAAATGTGCAAGTAACAGTGTAAGAGGGTTTGCAAGTATTGCATGATTACAAAAGTGTGATGCAGCCTGTAATCCAAACATAAAAATTAAACAAGTCTAAAATAAATATGTCCCACCTGTAAAATAATAGTACATAACCTGCAGCAGGCTGAAAAGTACAGCTGCAGAAGTTGAGTAAAACACGTGTGAAACATATCCCTGTTGAAATACAGAAACATGACAGAAGTGAGACTGTTGGAAAGGATTGTTATAACTACAGGTAAAACATGTCAATAAAGCCTAGAATTAAGTACCATCCTGAATTGTAAAAATAAAACAAGTGAGAGAGTGTGAGAAAGAGTTATGAATCCACCAATAAAGTAGTAATAACTCCTGAATAAAATATACTGCAGTCAGTACAGAATGAAATGAATGTGACAGGCAGAACCAAACAGTAACATGTGTTGAAAACAGTACCGCGGCTGGAATGTGTGTCCCAAAATCTGGATATGTTGCTCTGAGTCTGCAATATGCAGATAGTATGGTTGTCTGAAATACCAAACATCCACAGTTGTCTATAGCTATATAAAGCAAATGTAGCAGGATGATGTAGCTGAACAGAGCCAGATATGAATGTGTATGAATAAAAATGAAAATGTATATTGATGTAGCAGTAACATTCCTATCACCAACCTGAAGTAGTTATCACATAGGAAACTGTAGGCATAACTGTAGTGTGTATATATCTGCAGCTATTAGAAAAGTACAGCATATGTATTGGTATTTGAAGTTGTTAATTAAATTTTCTTCACCCTACCCTATAACCACATATAATCCATTCCACGTGAAATTGGTATGTGCAATCACAATTAACATCCCTGGACATTTGTCCTGTTGGTTCATACATATTTGCATGTACGTTGATGCATCTGCCCTGGTCATACATCCAAACCTGATGGCCAGTTGCCATCAATCAAACCTGCATGTTGTTGGACTGTGTATTGCTGTTCAAATTATGCATGTGTTATGCTTGCTGTTCAATGGTTTGAATATCTGGGTGTTTGGTTAATGGGAATACTAATGCATGCTGTTACAACTAATTGTGAATGGTATTGTACGTTACTAACCCAAACTGTCATAACATAATGCAAAACATAGGACGACAGGGAAGGCTGGTTCCAGCCGACCCACCTCTCCCTCCTCAGCTGGCGAGTGCACCTGGCAGTAGTGCCCAGGCCGGACCCTCCTCCGGTGGCCCTGTGCCACCTGCAGGTGGAAGCGCTGCAGGGGATGGGGCTTGTCCCCCCTCTGCAAGTGTGGCCAGAGGAGAACATCCACTCACCCTCCATAATGTCCGGAATGTGGTGCGTAGGGAGATCTGGGACACTATTCTTGGGCCCCTACACCAGCTTGAGGCACGGGTGGCACAATTAATGGGTGTGCCTGCTGCCCAGCCTACACAGCCCCCAGCACAGCCCCGTCCTGGGCAGTGAAGGCACAGTGGCAACTGCCCATGGGTGGGGATATCAGTTCCACTGTTGCCATCTGTGGGCTCATGGGCTCTAGATATCCAAACATCCGTCCCCGTCAATTGTGTAACCCCCCACATGTGTCATACACCGCCCCTGTATGTGTCTTGTTTGTCTTGTCTGTTAACCTACCCAACCTACCTCCCCAGCTATATCGACTTCCTGTACCTGACATACCACTCTCACCTGAAATAAAAAAAAAAAAAAGGGCGCTCTGTCCCCACAAATAAATTACGCCCCATACATAGCTGCCCATTTCGCACACATGTCTGCTGGACATGGAAACTGTCAATTACAATTGGCTGTGCAACAAGTATTATTGTTGTCCTTACACCTCTCTCAGGGGTGGAAGGTTTCAAATGTCACACCAAATTACAAACATATGCACAGCTGTTGCTGATGAAGAAATGCGCAGCTATGGGCCTTACCTACATCCCTCATGCAAAACCCGAGCTTGTTTCCCTACTGTCTTACCCTCTTTGTGACCCCTTTTTCACCACTTTCCTGTCTCCCCATTTTCATTTCTTTCAAAGAAATTAGCGCAGGTGTGTGCAAGAGTAAGCACTTTAAGCAGTTGTAAGCGGGTGTGCGCGGAGCTGAACGCCAGTGCGCATGCGTGAGTTCCGTGCAAACCAGCGCTAACCCGGTTACAACTGCTTAAAAGTGCCTTAGTCAGTCTGAATGACAAGACCTGTAGTCTGCTCAAAAGCAAAATAAAATCCCACTGTCAGTCCCGAACCCAGGAAACAGTAGTCTGCATGACTTACCACTAAGCCATGACTGTTATATAAGAACATTGTGCTACAATAAATATATCATGCAATAGTAGGAATGAATGTAAAGGGAATATAGGATGTGTAGTACACAAAGCATGTCATGTATATTTACTGTCAAATGTTGTAGATTTCTATAATAGTAGTGTGTGAACAGAAACAGCCATGCTAGTTGGTAGCTATTAGGTAATAATGTCACCGTAGCACCTTGCAAGCCACACACATACTCACAGCAGGATAATCACTGCCCATATCCCACAACCTCTTACAGCAACACATCCAGACTAAGTAATAAAAAATGTGGCGCAAAGGCCCAAAAACAGGGACACATTCCAAATATTGCTCCAACAAACTTAGACAGTTGAGAGAGTAACAGGTTTTGCATTATGTTGGATGTTTGGAAGGGTAAGAAGTCTGAAACTGAAATGTTTGCCACTATAGTCTGACTTGAGCCCTGAGTGATTTGCCAGAAAAAGCTGTTTATGAGATATGGACCAAAATATGAGGCAAAAATGTGGACATCCTGCAAATATCTGTACACTTGAGAGGACTGACACTGCCATATTTGAATAGTTAAGAGCCTAGACATAGCAACAGTGACTGAGTTACAGGGATGCCCCACAGACTCCCTGTGAAATGTACAAACAGTAGGCAGAAAGGTGTTACAACACATGCAATGGTAACTATGAAGTACTGAAAGTATGCACCACTTGCATGTGGGAAATAGTGTAGTAATACATTTGCTCATGCTAACCCACAGTCACAACTGCAGAATACCAGACAATTTAATGGGTGTACCCCACTGATATGTACCATTCCATGAGGCAGATAAAAGATGCACCTGAGAGTCTCTGGGGCCTGCTCAGCAGCATACTCAAATGCCCTAATAGATGTCAAGGCCCACACCATGGCCAGACCACACTGCATGCAGTAACACCCTAGCAGATATAGCAAGCATTCCAAGGTGTGAATGTACATGGAAAATAGGAAAGCCACAGCAACACACTGCAGTCATGACACCTAGCAGGCATACAAGTAGTGAATGTAAAGGGCAAATATTGAAGCCATAGCAACAAAGTGCAAGAGCTATATACCATTTACACCACATGTCCCACAGGAAAGCACACACACCCACATTAACAGTAGTAGTAGTGTTAGGTGTCAGTGTACATACACAGTTAGTACAGGAAGCTGGAGAAATGAATGGAGAAATGTTAATCTACAACACAGCCAGAAATATGAGAGAGATACTAACCTTTACACTCACAGAACAGTGTCCACAGCATACCAGCATGGTCCCTGCCCTTACACTCTGAAAGGGCTATACCTATCTCACATACCTTTTTGTAGCACTGTCCTGGAATCATAGTGAGAACTGCAATCAGTACACAACTGGCTGCATGCAATTAGCAAATGCTGGCTAACAATTGGTACAGAGGCCATCACATGGGCATATGCAGATACCTACAAAAGCATGCTGTGCTCCCAGTCCACACATGCAATACTTTCATTGCACCCTCTGGAAGTAGGGAGAGAGAGAGAGAGAGAGAGAGAGAGAGAGAGAAAAGACATACACAAACAAAAACACTCAACAAAACCTACTAGAAAGCTGACATCTGTCAACTGGAGCAGCAGCAGGACACCAAACCAAAAGGCAACACAAGCAGCTGTAACAAACACAGGTAATGTAAAGTAATACTTTAAAAGTCTACATACTGTGAACCCTCCATATGTGTCATTGGTCTGTATCCATATGTATATGAAGATGTGCATAGGGCAGGGGACATACAGCAACTATCAGTGAAGGCTGTACATACATATGTATGTGAGGGCATCTATGTGCACATATCAATGTAGGTTGAATGTAGGTTGTAGTGCAATGTACAAAGTAGGTTTCACAGTTATGTATGTTTAGCAGTATGTTAGTGTGTGTATACAGTTTTGTAAACAAACATGTTGATATACCTATCTAGCATATGGATACGTATGTATGTCAATATATGTATGTATGTATGTATGTATATATATATATATATATATATATATATATATATATATATATATATATATATATATATATATAAAATATGCATATATGTATACATAGATAGAGAGGGATGTAGGAATACAAAGACAGATGTAGATAGAATATGTAGAAACATATATATGTAATACACACATACAGATATAGATATATGTAGATACATATACATAGACAGACAGATCTGACTATCTATAGATATGACTGTATATGACGATCTCACACTCCCCCTGTCCCACCCCCTCTGTCACTCTCACCCCCTCTCTGTCACACCCCCCTCCATATCTATAGCAATATATGTACATCGATACATATATGTGTATATGTATACATGTGCCTCACTCAGAATATATATACATCTCTCTCTCTCTCTATATATATATATATATATATATATATATATATAGATAGATATATATATATATATATATATATATAGAGAGAGAGAGAGAGATGTATATATATTCTGAGTGAGGCACATGTGTACAGATGTATTGCAACAGGTGCCTGGTGACAAAGGCATGGAGTGAACACCAGTGTCGAAACTGGAGTACCATACCCCATTTCAAATCACCTACACCAGTAACCACCAGATATGTGATTGGCTGCTCACCACTGCATGTGTCAGGGGTGAACAGGGTCATAAATGTGTACAATAGTCCCCCCAGTGATAGTCACAGATTCACACTATTCCTGGAATACCTGCACATGGTATGTGTCAGCAGACATTGTGTGTCAGCTATGGACATGTAGGTCAGTGTACCCCTCCACACCACACAATGGCTGCCACAGTATGTACCTCACATGACAGCTACAGATATGGAGAAGGACACAGTGACATGTACAACACTGTGGCAATGCACTCAAACACATAACCAATGCACAGTGACTGACAACACCACAGAGTACACACATACTACCCACATAGAGGTTACCACTCCTGGATTTACATAATTAAGTCACACCCATGACAGATGTCCAACAACCATAGTAACACCTCATACCATCCACAACCTAAATGACCGCTGTGTGTCGTCCTTGACACCGCAGTAGAGAGCATATGGCGGAGGTACAGGTTCCTACCCACAGATAAAACATACCCTGCAATAAACCACACAGTGTTAAGAAGCAAGACTCCCCATGAGTACATGTCACACATACCCCTGCTGAATGTTAGTCATATAGGTAATATGCCATATGAGTCACCCTGTGTAACTGTTTGACAGGAGCAGGTACCATCACATCACATGTGTCACAATGGTCAGGGTAGCAGAACAGTATGCGGCTGTAGTCCCAGGGGCAATAGCATATTGTATTGTATTGTAATGTATTGTATTGTGTTGTATTGTATTGGTATGTAGAGGTGCCTCCTTTGTGGAGTGGAACCACTGCTGCTGTACGCCAGTGTACAGGTACATATCCTGTAGTCAGGCTAGTGTTACATAGCACTTCTATATGTGTGTTTAGCTCCTCTTGGAGTTCATGTAGCATGCAACCGGGGATACCATCAGGTCCCATTGATGCTGTGTTTTAGCTTTTCTAAGGGCGACTCTCACCTGGACATCTGTGATGACAGGGAGGTTACATTCAGCTGGGATAAGTATGTCTTAGTTTGGGAGAGAGGGAGGGGGGAAACTTGCACTGAACCTGTCTGCCACAATGTTGCCAATATCTGTGGGTTCAGTGAATTATTTGTTGTTGTGTACTAACTATGAGCATATTGGAGGGTTTCTGACCAGGTTTCTAACATAACTGAACACGGCCTTGTGGTTATCTGTAGTGTCCCCGGTGATTTCCCTCTCAAAGTTGCCCGTGGATGTTTGTATGAGAGAACATAGCTCTTTACTAGTGCTGATCAGACATGCCTTCCCTTTATGGAATTATGCTCTGTCTTGCAGTAGCTTCCATCTTTTGTTATACAATCTGTCTATGGCTGGGGTCCACCCGACAGGATGCTTTCCCTTTGTGAAGAGTGTCTTTGTCTTATATGGGATTGCATGATCCATGCATTCTCGGAGATGTCCGTAGAAATCATTTGTGAAGGAGTCAACATTGTGGGTTGTGGCTTCCACTGGCCCAATGGGCTTAAAGGATATCCATCTCAGTCTTATGAAGTGTAAAGTTTGCATTTGAAATGTTATTCCCTGTAGTCGTTTGTGCTGGTGGTGGAGGTGGGATATGTATATCCAGGGCAATTAGTTTGTGGTCAGATCACAGTAGTTGATGATGTACCCCATACAGTACCTCGATACAAACCCTAGAGTGAGGAGGTGCTTTGGACCTGAATCAGTGTTCTGACTGCTGGGCTTTGGTAGTATGTCGTATGGAGTGTGCCAGGTACTGTTGCACAGTTGTTGGCTGAGCACTGATACCGGGCCATTTACATGTGTATCCACCAATAGACAGACAGATGCTATATATGTGAGATATGTTGTATCACAACAGTCGAGTAGCATGTGTAGTATGTGTGCCAAATTTTGCTGACATATTTTGCTGATATCATTTTATTTCCTTTTTCAGGACCATGGCTCACCAGCGCAATCCAGCATCCTCTGCAGCTGAGGATGAGGAAATACACCAGAGCCTGGTGTGGGATTATGCAATACTCTTTTCCCGCACCAGCCAGAATCAGCAGGAGAGGGCTGCACTGTGGCAAGACCTTGTCCGTCGGGTAAATGACATAGGCACACATAATAGGACATATGAGCAGGTACGACATCACTGCAGTGATTTAATCAGAAATGTCTGTCAGCGTGCGTTGGATATCCACAGGCAACAGGTTGCCACAGGTGGTGGGGTGGCTACACATCCCCCACTTACCAGACTGGAGGGACTACTCATAAGTGTTGTGGCTCCTGCCCACCAACAACAACAACAGCAGCAGACCTGCATTATGATGGAGGCTGGAGCCACACAGCAACAAGACTATGAGCATGCAGGTAATATGCCATATGTATAGTTGACTGTTGTGTACACTGGTAGTTAATGCATGTGTGAGGTGTGTCCTTGGTTTGTAGCTGTCATCATAGTATTTAATGTGCAAGTGTGATATTCTTAATATCAGCAGCTGACCTGTGAAAGGCAACTGTTGTACTACTGACCGGTATCATACTCAGTAACAATGGCACAGTTGTGCCCACTGACATTAATTTCCTCACTTCTGCAGGTCCCTCCGGTGTAACAGCAATTCAGCCTATCCATGCTGGTGAGTGCGTATTAGCAATACCTTTAATAGTCTTGATAGTAATAGTAATATTAGGCTCACTTAGTAGTACTCTGTGTATGCATGCAGGTGTGTATGTGTCTGTGTGTTGATATCTTGCATACTGAGTAGTGTGCAAGTGTGCACCTGTGTGCAAGTGTGCAACTGTGTGCAACTGTGTGCAACTGTGTGCATGTGTGCACCTGTGCATGTGTGCATGTGTGCACCTGTGCATGCGTGCATGTGTGCACCTGTGCATGTGTGCACATGTGCATGTGTGCATGTGTGCATCACTGGTATCATTGTGTAGACATTGTAAACTGTGTTTCCTGTTTCCCTCCCACAGGTTCTGGTGCTGCTCTGGTGTCATGCAGCAGGGAACCTGAATCAGGTGCCCCGAGTACTGATAATGATGACATCTGTGTAATGGCACAGGAAGGTGTGCCAGGGTCCGTCATTGGTCAGCCAATTGACAGTACACAGCTGTCAACTCCATCAATGCGCACAGTCATCCTGCCAATACATCCTTTGTTACCAATGTCCCTAGGTAATGGGCAGGATACAGTGGGCATTGACCAGGGTAATGTGGTATCTGTGGCACATGCTTCCCCACACAGCAGCCATGGGCATGGCCCTGAGATGGTACCACACAGACAGATGTCCAGGGGTTCTCGTGGGAGCATCCGTGGGCATTCTGCCCCTGTCAGACGTGCCCACAGAGGTCATACAACCTCAGCTATGTTTCGGGCTGTCATGCAGGCACAGTCACGTATGGAATGGTACAACAGACAGGGTCTGAGGTAGCTGACAGGATGTCGCACAGCCATGACTGATAGTATCCTTGACATTGCGGCTGCCATCTGTAATTTCACCGATGTCATAGACAGACATTGTGGGGACATATTAGATCAGTTCCACAACTACATGTCCATGAGCCAGGGCAATGGTGGATGGTTGAGGTGTTGATGTGGGTGTATGCCAGCAACAGCAGTAGCTAGCAGTTGTCGCAGACGACAACAGGGCCGCGGCCGCCCCCATAGTGCCAGCAGCCGCCCCAGCAATGCTGGGTCTGTGCTGTCATCAGGCAGCCCCAGGAGACCACGTGCACATGGCTCTGGACAGGCCCAACAGGGATCTGTGTCCAGTCAACCAACATCTGCTTCTGATGACAGTACCCAGTCTGGATTGGTACCGGATATGGTCCGTAGCACCCCTCTAAGGCACAGGTACCGTGTCCATGGCCAGAGACACTGATCTGTATGACCTGGCAGGTACAGTCTGTGGCTGTCCACAAACACTGGTATATGGCAGCCATCAGGTGGAACTGTGTGCATCCATACACACATGCAAATTGACAACACCTAGGGCTACCGCATACACGCACACACTGCATCAACATTGCCCCACCTTGTACTGCTGTCCCTCACCAACACACATACACATACATGTCAATTGGTGGTATCAGTGGCATACTCAGGCATACCAAGTTCACACCCTGTGCATATGATGAATCTGTGCCACCTCCTGCAATCTGTAACATCAGTGCAGGTACAGGTTAACATGTTGCTGATGCACATGGTGACTACATAGACGTGTAGTAATAGTATCATGTTGTTAACAGTACTGTGTGCTGATATAATTGTGGGTATAACCCAGCATGCCTGATGCAGTAAGGGTATGATTGTCTTGTAGTGTTGTCTACACCCATGGTAAGTACCATAGTGTATCATCTGCACATGTTTGCATACTGGTGGTAAAGATGTCAACAGAAGGCCACATACATAGGTAGTACAGGGGATAAGGTAATGAAAGTATTGATATGCAATGATGGACATGTAAACTGAAAGTGGCATGTTGCCCACACTGGACTCTGCAATGCGGATGTTTGAGAATGTTGATATGTGTGCAGTACTACACGACTGGTACAGGGCACACAGGAGCACCCTAGCACTGCAAGCTCACATCTCCTATCATGCTAGACAGCCCCAACACACAAAACTAACTTTCACAGGAGGGAGAGTCCCCATAATTGTCAGGGATACTGTGGTGGCAGGACAGGTAGCATACATCCTACTAAGTATGGAACCACTGAGTGAAGGCTCAGTGTCTGTTATTTGACATGTGTATTACTGCAGGTGTGAGCACCTGGGTTTCCATCCGGTTATTGTACATCCTGACGGTTCATGGTCTGTACATTTGTGTGTGCTGAGACTGGACCCTGGCCATCTGACCTGTGTATTTCCATGTACATGTGTATAGTGCCTGCATATTTGCACTGTTACCTACTGGAAGTGGTACAGCTTGTTTGTTGTACAATGGATACATGCAGCCCTGCTTACTGTAGCTTTGTTTGCATGCATGTTTGCTTGCAGTTACCCTGGAACACTGATTCCACCTGCAATGCAGATTTACAGAGCTTCTGTGGATTCCTAGTGACATCTGCATAGCTTACTATATGTATGTCCATGTCTCACTTGGCAGAACGTCACTGTTTGTCCTGTTCGCATGTACGTTGCCTGTGACACATTGCATATGACTTACCTGGCATTTGACCACGTGAGCAGTCATATATGCCAGCGCTAACTAATCACAGGCACTACACCCTCACATACTCACCTTCTGTACCTTGTTCCCCATTGGCCCTATGTACTGTTAATCACCATGGCAATCTCAATACTATGGTAGCATGTGCAAAGGTCACTTGTCAGTCACCTCTATGGTACAGTTGTGGAACATGTGAGTCATGTGGCAATGTCACAGCTGCCACATGTACACAGTCAACCCTCTCCCCTACCCATGAACGTACAACACATGTGTGAGATGCAACCACATAGCCAAACTGGGGACTAAGCACTCTGAACCCAGTACTGGCATAACCTTTCAGGTGGCATGAAATACTACAGTGACTACAATACCAGTCTGATGTAGACCTACACTGACAGCAATCCAAGCACATGAACACACTATGGCATTCTTGGAGCCTCAGAATAGCATCCTGCTTGAGCAGCAGACACCTCTGCAGCTGGCACACAGGCATACGTTAAGCCGGAACACAGCACATGCAACACATAGCACACAAATCCTGTATGCCAAACAGTCACAGCCTGTACGGCTAGACAACACACCTGCTATAGTTGTGTTGGGTACCTTTATTGTCCGGTACAGTGACGTCCCGCTCACCAGGCTGGACAAGGTGAAGGTCACAGTGATATGCCCATGGGGCACTATGGTCCACCACATAACACAAGCATACAGGTCAGTCAGAGGCATGGACACATATGACTCAGTCATTGTCCGTGCCACTATGGCTGACCTGTGATGTACCTCCCTGGACTACATGATAGGGAACATAGAAGGGCTCTCTGAGCATGTGGCACAGGCTGGTATGACCCTGACCATGGTTGTCATCATACCCTCACCAAGACTGCTGATGTGTTACTGAATGCTGATGAATTACTGTAGCTCCAACACCCTAGCTGAAAGGTTCCTAGCATGTAGTCACTGTATTGCTATGGAACAACTTGTTACCACTCCCACAACAGGTGAAAACATGCAGCACCTGTTCATCAACAACATGTAGACTATATGCCCCAGACCAAATGTGTATCCCTCGCTGCTAGGATGATACCATAAACAACTCACACTGTATATACACATACCACATGCAGCACCCACACAGAAAACCACAGTCATAATGTTATCCAGTGCAAATACCATGTATTCACATGTGACAGGCGTCAGACATGGGAACTATTGAAGGTCACAGGTATATATGTGTATTTGGCACACACATACATCATCTGTGTGCATTTCCATTACTGGTTTAATCGATGTCATGCATTATTGTGAACAACAACCCACACACATGGGCATTCTGTGTGACACAAACACATGTGGCATTTGTGGAATTCAAAGCCATAACTAACTGTGCTATGACAGTAGTGAGAGACGCAGTAGCAGAGCATGCTATTTGCATTACTGGGAGATTTGCCCTCTTCTGCTGTACTTGTAGGGTGCTGACATCATCTCTGTGTAGAGATTGGAATATGCAGCAGCTGGTGTGTTGTACTGGTTGCCAAAAGGGTCAGTTCTCTCACACATGTAATTGCACACAACCTAGCTGGTGTGTTGTACTGGTTGCCAAAAGGGTCAGTTCTCTCACACATGTAATTGCACACAACCTAGCTGGTGTGTTGTACTGGTTGCCAAAAGGGTCAGTTCTCTCACACATGTAATTGCACACAACCTAGCTGGTGTGTTGTACTGGTTGCCAAAAGGGTCAGTTTTCTCACACAACCTACCCCCACCACACAGTAGCAGAGCATGCTATTTGCATTACTGGGATATTTGCCCTCTTCTGCTGTACTTGTAGGGTGCTGACATCATCTCTGTGTAGAGATTGGAATATGCAGCAGCTGGTGTGTTGTACTGGTTGCCAAAAGGGTCAGTTTTCGCACACAACCTACCCCCACCCACACACACACACCATTTACAGGATTCAAACCCCGACCTCACTATGTTTTGACACTAGTATCAGATACAGTAGCTGAGCACGGTATTTGCATTACTGGGAGGTTTTTGTTCTCCGGCTGTACTTATAGGGTGCTGACATCATCAGTGTTTAGAAAGGGGAATGTGCATCCTGTAGTATGTTTTCCTAGTTGCCAAAAGGAACATTTTTCTCACACAGAATTGCACGCACACTAACCCCCCCTCATCAAAACACACGGATCATTTGCAGGATTCAAACCCCTATCTAATTATGTTATGACACTCAAGATGGACGCATTAGCAGAGTGCGCTATTCGCATTATTGGAAGATTGCTCTTCTTGCTGCACTTATAGGGTGCTGACATCATCAGTGTTTAGAAAGGGGAATGTGTATCCTGTAATGTGTTTTCCTAGTTGCCAAAAGGGACATTTCTCTCACTGAGAATTGCACACACACTGAAGCTCCCTCACCCAAACACATACACTGAGCATTTGCAGGATTCAAATCTCTACCTAACTATGTTATGACACTCAAGACGGACGCATTAGTGGAGCACGCTATTTGCATTACTAGGAGGTTTCCCTTCTCCTGCTATACTTATAGGGTGCTGACATCATCAGTGTTTAGAAAGGGGAATGTGCATCCTGTAGTGTGTTCTCCTAGTTGCCAAAAGGGACATTTCTTTTACACAGAATTGTACACACACACACTGAGCATTTACAGGATTCAAACCCCTACCTAACTATGTTATGACACTCAAGACGGCCGCATTAGCAGAGCGTGCTATTCACATTTCTGGGAGGTTTCCCTTCTCCTGCTGTACTTATAGGGTGCTGACATCATCAGTGTTTAGAAAGGGGAATGTGCATCCTGTAGTGTGTTCTTCTAGTTGCCAAAAGGGACATTTCTCTCACACAGAATTGCACACACACCAACCCCGCTCACCCACACACACACACACACTGAGCATTTGCAGGATTCAAGCCCCTACCTAACTATATTATGACACTTGAGGGAGACGCATTAGCAGAGCACACTATCCAAATTACTGGGCATCTGTTCTGCACCTGCAGTAATTATAGGGTGCTGACATCATTATTTATACAGAGGTATGTACATCTATTACTACCTGTCAGGTGGGGGATAGCATATATATGCATTTGCAGCCACCTACTTCAGGGTCAGATATGCACATCAGCACTGGCAGGTTATGTTCTATACCATGCTTTGTGACCACAGGACCTGTAACACACAACACAACCAGTTCAGTCCTTCCCGCCCACATCCAGGACACACACTCTGCTTCCCTGGGAACAGTGCCAAGATATGACAGTGTTCACATACATCATTCCAGTTGTTAACGTCAGGTACAGGTATATTGTGTGTGGGAACTACTCAGGCCTCTACAACATTACCCTACAGCCAATACAATTTGTGAGTCCATGTGCTATGGCATGACCACTCACCACAGCCACAAGGGGGAATACATATTGCACCTGACCATCTGCAACATGGGTACTCACTGTTCCACACCAGAGGTAGACCACCATTGTTGATATCTGACCATACCCACCTTTCCCTGGACATCCATATTCCACCCCCCCCCCAGGCAAGGTTGTCACTGCAAACAAAGTGTATTTATCAAAAGCAGACTTTGCACTTGTGAAGACTGGGGTGGAAGACTTCAAAGGACCCATGCTGGGGGAGTATACAGGCCACTCTGCATAATCCTTGACAATTGCATTCTATGAGCATGTGGAAGGTTTGCATTGATCATGCTATCCCAAATATACCCATGACTCCTCCACAACAGGACACCTGTCAGGTGTACACCAGCCATATATGAGCTGTCCAACAGACGGAGTGAGCTAATACATTGCAGAGCAGTAGCCCACAGAGGGAGGACATCTCTAAACAGTGCTGGCACAACACTTCAACCCTCATAATCATCACGACAAAGTGTTGACAGTGAAATTGTCCAGACACTGCAGATAAGGCTCCCCTCAGTCTGTTATTGATGCCCACTTACTGTTAGAGGTCCTCACCAACCCTCTTCCCATACACACCAACAACATGGATGTGGCATAGCAAATTCAACCCCTGGGATCTCCACTGTGTCCCTGCTTGACGGAGGCACAGCACACTAGCCTCAAACAGTGCCTTATGTGACCTACTTTACAGTAGCACAGTAGCCTACTGTACTGGGGAGGCAGACGCCAAGCACACTCTGGCTAAGCTTTCATTCCCTAGGGCAAACAGCCTAGTATTGACCTCTACACCCATATGTTTACTTGTCAGATGCACAATATTTGTTGCTGATAGACTGTTTGCAGGTCTTTATTGCCATAGCATTCCCTGTTTCTATGAACAACTTGTGTATCTGTGGAAGATGTTTGAATATGAGAGGGATCCTCTATATCACTTATGTCTCTGTAGTCATTTAACTGTGTGCACTGGGCAGATTGCTGTAATGTGGTTGGTTCCTGGAATAACACGTACAAATACCAGATATGTGTGGCCAACTGCTAAACTGAGATATGGTCTAAGTATGTGAGCATGCCCAGTTCAGGCTGTCCATGGCATGTTGTCTGACATATGTTTCATTTATCAAAGTGTGCGAGCATGCCCAGTGTGAGCTTTCCATATGTTGAACTCTGCAGTCCACCACATTTGTGGATGAGTGTGAACTTCAACAATATCTCACGTTTATGGTTGTGTGTTATGTGTCATGTTGTGTACTTACTGTCCAACTGCTTTGTGTCTGGACACAACAGGGATTATACTGTGCCTGCAGGGTTTGCATGGGATACTTTGCATACAGTTGTCAACATCCTTTCATACTGACCTAACACTGTAGTACCATATAGTGTACTGGTTCAGTACTTTCACTGTAGTGGACAGTATCCTGGGCTTTAGTCCTATCACTGCTTTAAATTTTCATAGTGAGCACAACAGACTGGTTAGGGGCCAGTTGTGCACATATGACCATGTTGCATTATGTTCAGATATGAACTACTTAAACCAGGCTTGTCCAACATTGGTAGTGTATTCCACAACAAAGGTGGACATTGGCAAACACTAGCGATGTGGCCTAGGCCATTTCTAATGCTAGTCAGAGAGAGTGTCTGTCCTTCGACACACATTGTAACTGGAGTTTGCCATGACATATGTCATGGTTAGTATACTGTGGCTCCGTCTACCCATGACATAACAGTGATACCCAGGGTAAACCTACCATCTCCCATCCACTCATCAAGATTCCTCTTGAGGAGAGTCGATGAGTGACTCTCTGGCTAACCTGTACTGGGGGTTTACTCAAGAGTGGGGGTGGCTTCTGTGTTATGGATCATTCAGTACAGCTTGTCCTATGTATGCCAGTGCTGGGGTTCAGGTCTCTCATGTGCATAGCTCACTGCCATTCAGATTGTACAAGGTGCAGCATGTTCATTGATTCCAGCTTGGACCTGGCTTTATACATCAGGCACAGCTTGCCTCTGGGCAGGCAGTATGGCAGTGTGTGGAGCTGCAGTTTGTTTAATCAGGCAACACATGGCATCTGTTCAAGCTCTTTGATACTCCTGGTGAGGTACTTTTGGGGTCTTTTCAGTTGATGGAGGTGTCTGCTGAGGTACATACCACAGGGGCCATTGTAGTCAATTGTGACACTGATGAAGGATGACTGCAGAGCCACAATGACCTCCCCTGATCTAGATCTGACAACCTTCATGATTAGGTGGGTATATGGTATGTTTCTGTAACCACTACAGCCACATGCTTGTCCAATGCAGGATATATATCAACTTGTGTCCCCAGGTCTCTTTTTACATGTTAAGTACTTAATGGCTTAACACCTATGTGGTAATTGGTGGGCACTTACTGTATATCCACAGGGGTTGACTATTCACTTTTCTGCAATTAGCTTGCTGACATGGCTATGGCACCAGTTGTCTGTTTCTATGTGGTCCTTTTGTGGGATGCTTGTGTCAGCTGGAGGGTCAGATATGGTGGCCAGTTTGTAGACCTCTGCAAACTTGTTCAGACACAGTCCTTCCATGTTGGCCTATACCTATGGGACATATATACCAAACAAGGGAGGTCCCAGGACCAAGCCTTATGGGATGCCAGTTATATCTGGTTTATAGTCTGACATGGCTGCAGCATTTCTGACCATGTCAGTTCTGTCCTTGGTCTGGTTTGCAACCCCTCTACTGACATAGGGGTGTATATTTAAGCTGGTGAGCTTATCTATAATGAACACGTGGGGTATTGTATGGAAGCCTTTTGCAAGGTCCAGCTAGGCTGTGTGGACCACATTCCCCTCATCAATGACCTTAATGACTGTTTCAAATGAGTCAAACATGTTTAAGGGGCAGGATCTGCACTTAAGAAAGCCACACTAGGTAGGGTCCAGTGTCAGTAGGTCCCCAATATCTTTATGTCTGCGGTACATGCTGATCCTTTCCATAGCTTTGCAGACCAAGCCTGTCAGGATTCTGGGGTGATAGTTTGCAGTATCCATTCAGGCAACACCTTTGTGGAGAAGGACCACTGTTGTTGTACGCTGCTCTTTGGGTACATATCCTGTGGTAAGGCTGACATTGAGCAGTAGTCTTATTTGGCATTCTATTCTTCTTGGAGTCCATGTTGGACTCAGCCCAGGACACCATCTCATACCATTGATGCTGTGTGTTTTGCTTTGTAGATGCTGGCTGTTACCTCAGCATCTGCAATGTCAGGGGGCCAGCACTCTGCTGGGATAGATATTTTGCATTTTGGGGGTAGGGGGTTTGCACTGCACCTGTCAGGTTGGATGTTGGCAATATGTGTGTGTTTGGTATGTTGTTTGTAATATTTGAGTGATTCAGAGCATATCTGTGAATTCCCAACAAGGTTCCTACCATCAGTTAAGAAAGCCTTGTGATTATCCTTAGTGTCCTGTACAATTTGTATCTTCATATGTTCATAGGTTCATACTAGGCTATCCGCCCTAGGGCATTTATAAGCCTAGCCAGAGTGTGTGTGGCTTTCGCCACCCCTTGCTATGTGAATATTATGGCCATTTATGATTTACTTTACTGTGCCTCTGTCTGGACGTGACACAGTGAAGACCCTCAGTGTACATCTACGATCATCCATCCACTTTACAAGATTCCTGTTGAAGAGAGTCAGTGAGGGACTCTGCCTAACATGGAGTGGGATTCCGTTCCAGGGTGTAGGGAGCCTGTGGGTTATGTATCTGTCCCTCCAGCACATCCTATTTCATTATGTGTTGAGGTTGACATCTCTCACTCTCACAGCTCTGACGGATTTGGGTTTTCTGGGGTGGAGCATGTCCATTACTCCTGTGTTGGACATGGCCTTGTACAACAGGCATACAACGCCTCTGTGTAGGCAGTATGTGACTGCATACAGCTGGGGTGTCTACAGCCAGGCAGCATATGACATATATTTGAGACCCTTTATCCTCTTGGTGAGGTACCTTTGAGGTCTTTCTAACTGCTGCAGGTGTCGGGTAAGGTACATCCCAAATGAGGCATTGTACTAGATTATGGGTCTGATAAGAGAACAGTATAGGGGCACAATGACGTCTGTTGACGTAGATGTGAATCCTTTCATGGTACGGTGTCCAATATAGACAGTCTTCCTGACCACATTGGCAATGTGAGTGTCACATGACAGGTTACTGTCCACTTGTGTCCCTAGGTCCCTGATTACTCCTTCCATACATAATGGATTACCACCTATGTGGTAATTTGTGAGTACCTTGTTTGGTATTTGGTGAGACATTCATACTGTCCAGTGTCTTCAAGATGGCTGGGTGGGGTTCCTGTGTGTGAGAGTGTGGTCTGTAGCATGCTACAGTCTGTACAGCAGTTTTGCCTACGGTTAGTTGCACATGGGTGGTCTCCGATGCTTCGTGCATTGTCAGTTACCTGGACGTGTGGGTGTCTGTGCTGAATATGGATACTCCCCCTCCTTTTATGTTTTGGTCCAGGTTTTGGGGTCATAACGCATGATATGAGGTATAACATGGTAGTGCTGGTGTGCTGTCAGGATCCTTGCTGCAGGTTTCTGTCACTGCACGGACATCAATGTTCTCCATACTGGGGAGGGCCTCGGGAGCATGCATGTTGAGGTTTACATGTCTGGCATTGGGCAGCATTACCCTTTTGTTTCTTTCCACTTATGTTTTCTAGGGAGGTGGGTTAGTCTTTTCAGCCTTGCCTATGAAAAGCTCTATGGAGGTGGCAAGAGTCTTATCCAATATCCAGACACTCAGGGGTAACAGGTGCAAGCCATCCCTGGCACAGCAGCGTGGCTTGTCAAGCATGACATCCCAAGCAGACAGACATTGGATCCCCTTGGAATGACACCAGTAATTGTGCCACTTGTTAAAGCTGATCATTCTGTGTTTGTACTGTGGCATCATTCTTGGTGAGGGTAGGATACTGCACACGGTCAGTGTCATACCGGCCTGAACTACATAATCAGAGAGCTCATCTATGTCTCTTTTCATGTAGTCCATGGAGGTACATCTCAGGTCATTCACGCCAGCATGGACAATGACTGCATCATATTTCTACTTGCTTTGGGGTGACCTGCGTACTTGTGTTATGTGGCGTATTGTAGCAGCCTACAGGCAGCTTACTGTACCCTTTCCCTTGTTCAGTCTGGTGAGCGGGACAGCAGTGTGTCTGACTATGGAGTCACCTATTACAACTGTATCAGGCATGTTGTTTCTCCTTCTGGCCTGTGACTGTTTGGCACACCAGCTTTGTGTACTATGTGTTACATGTGCTATGTTTGGAGGTAGTGGTTGCTTGGGTGTCTGCTTTGGAGGCCTCTGTTGATGTGGTGTGTTTGTAATTAGGGCCTCCGGGAATGTTTTTCTGTGTTTATGTCTTTGGTTGCAGTTGTGATAGGTCTATGTGAGACTGGGTTTGTGGTGTGTGTGGATACCTTCTCCTCCTGACTAGTTTTGACAGTATTGAGTTGAGAGAGCTCAGCCTCCAGTTTGGATAAATGGTTGCATCTCTCACATATATTTGTATTTCTTGGGGGGAGGTGAGGGTTGTCTGTGTACATGGGGCAGGTGTAACGTTGCCTCAAGATTCACAGATTCAACTTGCTGTAGCTGGCCTTAGTGGATTGTATGAGTGGACATATTTTATTGCCATACTACTGATTAGTGATTACTTCCCTTTTTATGTTTGCTCTATCATGTAGTAGCTTCCTCATTCTCTTGCATGGTTTGGTAATGGCTGGAGTCCACCATGCCAGATGCCTGCGTGTATGGCATTGTGTCTTGGTTTTATTTGGGATTGCATAATCCATGCATTCCTGGCAGTGTTCATGGAATGCCTGTATAACAGGTTCTGAGGTGTGGCCCATATTTTGCACCTGCACAGGGCTTTTAATGGATTCCACATCAGTTTGGAGGAGTGCAACTTTTGCTTTACACATGTTTTTCACTGAGGTTTTCTGGCCAGGGACTGTGGTCAGGATGTGTATATCTGGTGTGATTACTCTATGGTCTGGTCTTACCAGTGAGGGATACACTTCTCATCTTGCCATCCAGTACCCATGTTGCTGATTATCACATCCAGTATGGTTACCCCTCTTGTGGGAGTGGTACGTTGTTCCTGGGCATTTTGGTTTATGGATTCTAGGAAATTTTGTCCTACAGTGTTGGAGCTAGAATAATGATCCCAGTCTATGTTTGGGTATTTTCAGTCACCCAATATAATGTGGTTTGGAGGGCTTGATATATTCATGTATTCCAACATAGGCCAAGTGCAGTTCCTGGTGTTAGGATGGTAGTCTGTAGCAGGCTATAAACTGGGAGGCAGTTTTAGCCACTGTTAGTTGACCATGGCTAGTCCATGCTGCTTCTTGTTGTGGTACTAATGTGGGGGTGTGGTTATCCTTGACAATTATTGCTAGTCACCCTCCTTTTGTAGCTTGTTCCATGTTTTGAGGCTGTACAGCACAGTGTGAGGTGTAACCTGGTAGTGTTAAGGTGCTGTTGTGAGCCCTGACCCAGTTTGCTGTTACAGGACAGATATCAACATTCTCCATACTGGGGGAGTTTAGACTCCATGCATCTTGCTGTTTAGACTTCTGGTATTGGGTAGCATTACATCTAGGTTCTTATCCCTTGTGATACCTATGGAGGTGGGTTTGTGTTTTGAGCCTTACCTATTCAAGGCACGCTGTGGGTAACAACAGCCTTTGCCAGTATCCATAAGGCCAGGACTGATAGGTGCACGCCACCCCTAGCAGGTGGAGCATCATGTCATGCTCAGCATATCATCCCAGGCTGGCACACATTGGATCCCCTTTGACTAACAGCAATACTTCAGCCAATTATTGCAATTGATCATCTCATCATCATATTGTGGCATCATGCTTGGTGAGGGTAGGATGTTACCCTGGTCTTAACGAAATATGTTCAATTATGTGTATTCTTAGACTGAAAAATCTAAACAGATAAGAAAAGCAATGAGAATAGATGTTTTGTATATTAGGGAATATTATTAACAATAATAATCATAATTTTTTGGTAATAATTTTCTGGCACTATTTCAAAGTTCACCAGAATTTGTTTATATTAGTTGTGCTGTTAGAAGAGGGGGTTTATATATCCATATATTTTTATCATCATTATATTGTTATATTATTGTTATATTAACATTTTTTGAATAATAGTTGGATACATACATATATATATGTATATACATATATGTATATATATATATATATATGTATATGCATATATATTTTTTTTCCCTGTAGAGTTTATTATTATTGTTATTATCACATGTATTACTTGAGCAGTGATTCGATATGAGCTTCATTATATAGACAAATAAATAAATTTACACAGTTATTCACAACTGAACTACTATTATTATTAGATTTACTAATATCTATTCATATTTATACTTATATACATTTTTTATAAATAATAACATATACTTGTTTACATATATACATTTTTCTATGTATATGTATTTTTTTATATATTTTATAATGAATTTTTAGTATACACAAAATTATAGTTGGTAGGTTGTTAGTAGGTTTATTTACTTACTTATTTATTTATTTATTCATTCATCTACTTATTTATTTATTTATTTATTTATTTATTTATTTATTTATTTATTTATTTGCTTGATTGTATTGTTAGTTGATGAATTAGTAACAAACAGATGGGAAAATGTTATGAATAGTTGTTGACAGCTGTTTAATCAAGTTAAATAATATATATTTTTCATTATATTTTAAGTACGAAGCTGGGAGTTAATCATTCAGTTATACATTTTAGCAGTTTATTTTTAGTGTTTATTGTACGATTCAGTGTTTATGCTTGCATTACTTTAATTTCATGGATCAATTAACTTGTGCATCATATGCTTAATAAATTAATTAATTAATTAATTAACTATATAAGACATGTGTTGTTACTATGGCCATGTTTATTCTGAGGAAGTTGGAAGATTGCTCCTGACGAAAAGTGGATTTTATTTTTTCGTACACTTTAATAAATTATTTTACGTATTCCGATTTGTGTTATTGGTCAACTTGTTGTGGTACCAGGATCCGTGTTTGTTGCAGAGAGTCAGTCACTTTTCACCAGTTTGTTTGAGGGTAGGATGTTAGTCAGGGTCATCAAGTTTGCATATACTACATGGTGTTTCATTGCTTAACACATGGCATTCATGCCTCAGGTGGTGCTGCAGGGCTGCCTCTGTTGGATGCACATACTACACTCCCTGTACATGTTTGAGAGCAGGTTATGTCATTTTAGGCATCCCTGTTATTATATGAGTGGGTCAGAGAGGGGTATCATTCCCAGGGTTCCTACTGAGCCAGTGTATGTGCTATGCGTTGCCTCTTTGCCAAGGCCAGGGCATACTGGGCATGCCTCCTTCTGCCTACTGGGGCAGGCTCAGGTTGTTCCTCCTCCGAGTCACGCTCTGCCTGTGATGGCCTTGGCAATGGTGGGGGGCTGTTTGGCCCGGCCCTATGCTGGTCCTGCTGCAGCTGTTTTCGCAAGATCATATTATGTAGCATAGCACATACCATGACAATTTGGGTACATGTAGTTGATGAGTACTGCAAGGCTCCACCAGATGTGTCCAGACACCGGAACCATGACTTGAGCAGCCCAAACACACACTCTATTACATTACGTGTTTGTGCATGTGCCTCATTATGGCGTTCCTGTTCAGGTTTGTGTGCGTTTCTGATGGGTGTCATCAGCCATGGCTCCAGTGCATAACCTGCATCCCCCACTAGGTGTCCATGTGGGATGTCCCCATTGGCAAATGTCTGGTACAGCTGCGTCAAATGCCAGATATGGGAATCATGGTAGCTCCCAGGGCAGCCAGCACACACATTCATTATTATGCCCTGGGCATCACACATGACCTGGAGGGGAAGCCCTTGCAGTTTATGTAGGCCCTATCCCGCTCACCGGCTGGTGCTTTGATGTGTATGTGAGTGCAGTCTATTGCACCCACTACCTCAGGGTATTCTGCTATTTGCTGGAAGAGACGCATATTGCTGGCCAATACCTCACGGGCATTGGGGAAATATACATGATCACCGACATGTGCTGACATGGCATCCAGGAACTGGTGCAGTACCCTGGAGGCTGATGCCTGTGATATCCCCATCATATCACCAGTTGGTCTCTAGAAGGTTCCTGTTGCTAGTATTCTTAGGCCAGCACATACCTTGGTTTCCACTGGGATGGGTTCCCCTCTGTTGGTTCTGTGTGTGAGGCATGGCCTACACAGCTCGACAATTTGCTGCAGGAGGTCTCTGTCCACTCTATAGCGCTCCACTATCTCCAGCTCATGTAACTTGTGGTAGGTGACCCTGGGCCTGTACACTCTTCTCCGTCTCCTCACTGTGGGTTGTCTGGCACCATTTGCATTGTCACCTCCCTCAGCAAGTTGCCTATGTCTCCTTATGACAGCTATGGCAGCCCCTAGCATTTCTGCTCTGTGTTCAGCTTTTTCAGTTTTCACTTCTAATAGCTTACTGCTGTCTTGCAGTGTCTCTTGAGAGAAACATCCTGCACTGCTGTTTGCAGAGTTTTAAGTGCTTGGCTGGGCTACTATTTTGCCTGTGTAATTGCCTGCTTCTAATTGTTTTCACCCGCTAGCTCCAGCAGTATTCCCTGCTAGCTTCCTACTAATTCTGTTGCTTCCTTTTTCCTTTCTGTTTCCTCAGGGGGGAGCAATGCGCATACCAGCAGAAACACGCTCACAGTGGCTTACACGCACGCACACATGCTTACACGGTTTAGAATCTTCTTATTCGGGTTAAAACGCACGCGCACCAGTGCAAACAGTCTTACAAGTCTGCCAACAGGCTCCCACATGCTCAGTCTGCCTTACATACGCGCACACTGCCCTACTCGCGCCTCATGGTGCGCATGCACGCCCAGCAAGAAACTTTGGTGTAAGCAACAGTATACACCTTCCATTTCTTCACTTTCCCATGTTTATCTTGTGGCACTCCTCTTTCCATGATATGTGTCTGACACCTGTCATGTAACACTGACCTCCAATGAACTGCATTTCTTTCTGCCATTCCCCCCTGTGATGTCACCTATCTCCTACTCTGTTCCTCCCCCTTATGTAACTCTTACACTACTCAGAATGTACTCATATGCTATGTGACATTGGGATTCAGTATCCTAACACTCATTTACATCAGATTGCCTACTAATGCTTAGTTACATGTCTTAGACTCAGCTTTCCCCCTTACCAACCACTAAACGGTGGCCATGTTGTTTTTGGTCTGCTGGTCCCTGCATTGTAAATCCATGTATTGCATAAAACCCACATTTGTGGGTTTATAACCTTCATTTTTATGTTTTATATAACGCAGCCTGTTTGCGCGGGGCTGCGCTGCGTTTAAACATCGGCGATCGCCAAAAAAAAAAAAAATATTTATTTCTCATATTTGCATCAGGGTACCTTGCCAATGGCCACATATCTGGCCATTGGCATGCTGCCTGACATCTTTATTTGGAGCTGACATGGCTCCATTGTGTTATTTGCAGAAATGTACACAGTTGTCAACTGAGTACATTTCTGCAGCTAAAACGGCTCTTACACGGGCTGGTTTAGGCTTCGTGGATCGCTAATCTACCTCATTTGCATGCCTTTCGGCTGCAAGTGAGGTGATTAGCATATCCACGCCCAGTCCATGTAAGAGACGTTTTAGCTGGTCTCTTACACGGAATTTCGGGCTGTTCCTGGATCGCGAGGGCTGCATGGAGTCTTACACTACTCTTAGACTCCGTGCAAGCCTTCGTGAATCCTGCCCATTATTTATATATAATAAATCTGAGGAACTTGGATCTATGAGATTAATTGCTAAGACAAATTTATAGCTAGCTGCTTTACTAATTAAACATGAGCAAACTGACACAGATGGTCGTGAATCTATGTGTTAATTTCTGCCCACTGGTATGCCACAAGGATCTTTTCTTTGTCCTTATTGTTTAATGTATACTTTGGTAATCTAATTTATATTCAGAACACCTTTTATAATGTCTGTGCAGAAAGTCTGAAGACTGCTAAATTATCAGCAATTTAAATGAGATGAGATAACTTACTTCAGGATGATTTACACAGACTTCAAACCTGAACCAAACACACACACACACACACACACACACACACACACACACACACACACACACACACACACACACACACATCTATCTATCTATCTATATATATATATATATATATATATATATATATATATATATATATATATATATATATATGCCAATAAAACTTCTAGTAGAAATTCAGTAACTTTTATGAAAAATAAAAAACAGAGAATAAAAACGCAGACACCAAACTGATAGTTAAGCTTTCGCTCTTATTTGTTCGAAGAGCTTCATCAGAATAAACTTGGAATGAGAGGTTTGAACATTCAAAGTGGTACAGTAAGTCATGTGCCTGTGCACTTACCAATAAACAAGCTGAAAAGCTAGAATACAGTAACCTATGAACAGTAGGAAAATTTTAAAACTGTGCCAATCAAAGGAAGCAATATAACACACTATCAGTATGAATAAACATGAGACTATATGAATAAGTAAGCAATAAATATACATAAATTATATACATTATATACATAACAGTCAGTTATACCATCTAAGAGCACATTTTATGTTTACAGATTCGTTTAACCCTGGGAAAACCTCAGAATTAAGTAAAAGCTGCCACTTAAGCTCCCTTAACTCCAAAAATAGTTCCCAATTACCAAAAAAACAATCAATCTGTTCAAGAATAATAAAACGAAATTTAGAGAAGGTAGAGCACATAGTGCTATGTTTCGCAAGGGCATTATTCATGTTATGAGCTCTAATAGCTCCTAAATGTTCTTTTATTCTATCAGAAAGTTTTCTAGTGGTTTTTCCAACATAGAAAGCATTACATGAATCACAAATACCTGCGTAAACCACTGCTGTGGAATGGCAAAAGAAATGTTTAAGAAATTTAATGGAGTAGTTGCAGTGTAAGAAAGTATATTGGGTCCCCACCAGAATATAAGGACAAACTACACACTTGTCACAAATATGCATACCTATAGGAGAGGTAGAAGTAGTAGAAGAATTATTTAACACATAAGGTGCATCTCTATTTTCAAGGCTCATTCTTATGGTTCTCGTCCTTTTAAACGAAAAAGAGGGTGAGGGTCCTACTGCTTTAGAAATATGTGAAGATTCAGTCAATAAATCCCAATTATTGCAGATGATGTCTCTTAATGGTGACATATCCCTAGAAATAGGAAGAGGGAAACTAAGTGATCTACTTACATCAGGAATTCATTAGAATACCTAGACTTGTCAGTCTTGACTCAGAATTTATATTTCAAGCTACTTTGTTAAAATACATGTTACTCAAGAGAAACTACCCTTTGCAATTAATTTCATCTACTTATGAGAAAATAGTCTCTGAAAGATATACGAAACGTTTTCCAATCCTACTATATGGATTTTTACCGGCTACTACTTCTACTACTCTTCCTGATCTAAGTTACTGAATTTCTACTAGAAGTTTTATTGGCATACGAATATTTCTTCCTTAAATACACGGTTTTATAGAATATATATATATATATATATATATATATATATATATATATATATATATATATAAATAAATCAGAAATACTTGAAATGTATGACCTTATAGGTATACCATGAATTATAAATTAATATAAAATATCACTGTCTTTCAATATTTAGGTACATGGGTAGACAATAATTTGATCTGTAGTAACCAGGTGTTGGAGGTGTGAAACTAGAACTGTAAGACTTTGGAGGTGTATTAATACATTAATCATACTAAGGAAAAAGGTGACTCTGCTCCTTTAATTTAGTAATCTTAAATGGAAAAAGCTAGAATGTGAGTGTCTGTTTTGGTAAATAAAAATCTAAATTGTGTGCTTTCACTTTCAAATCAATCCAGTGTCAATTAAAAAGATTGATTCCTCAGTGGAATATTTTATTTAGGTAAACTCAAAATTTGTACACAGTGTCCTACAGGACACTGAGGGGAGATATGATTATTGTGTTCAAAGCAAACAAATGTCCTTTTTTTAAAATACTCTTGAGAAGTTATAAAATATATAATATTACAAGTACTTGGTTTTGTAACAAGGTAGTCAAACCTTGGAATAAACTCCAAAATGAGGTAAAAACTCTGATAAAGTGGATAATTTCAAGACAAGGCTGGATAAATACCTACAGGTAATAATAGGTGACCTAGTATGGATTACTGTCCTTGATCATAGTCTGACATTGATTATTTAATTTATTTGCATTTGCTAGTGAGAGATGTCTATCTGAACAAACTCTTTTTTTCAGTAGTGACCTGGAGAGAAACGCTGCAAAGGTAATTATCCAGCACAGGAAATAGTATATAGATGTTAATAATCTAGCTTTAACAATGACAAAGAAGCAGAAAGCAAGTAAACATTATAATTGTAGAGATAAAGTAATTAAATATATATTAATTCCAACTATATAATTTAACATTCAAAACCTGGCTAATGGTTTACACAATAAAAATGAACTGCCGTAGATAAAAATAAATTACGTAATTTAAGCTGTCATCATTATCTGTACAAAGCACACAACCCACACAGTTGTTCAATACTTCACACAAAACACATGACATATTAGTTGACCTCAACCACATGGCAAGGATAGGTGGGCCATTCACTGTTTTCTCCATGGACCTTCCAGTTGATTACATAACCATAAGAAAATGCATGGGTCTGAGTACCACTGGCAACAAGAACTGATTGAGCTTATGTCAACTCTAGTGCTAGAAGCATCAGGAACACACATGTGTGCTGCCTAATGGGCATGTGTCAGCTACTTGGGCAGGGACAGACAATATAATGGCTGATACATGATGTACCATGGTCTTACAAATGAAATCTGCATCAGGAGAGAGGTTACTTGTAGACTGTCTGCTACAGCTCACTCTGTGTCACTACCTGCACAGCTCATGTTTACTATACAAGGATGGCTCATATTCCATCCACAGAGCCTGATCTGCCATGAACATCACATGTTGCATTTCTCAAACTATCACATCATGGAGCATGGAAATATTCTGTCCAGCCCCAACATGACAGAAGCAAAGTGGTGTCATTGCATCATAGGTAATATGACTGAGAACCATGAATTTTTATCATGCACATGCATATATCCTATACAAGTCCCTATCATGTATACCCTTGAATTTGCTGTAACATATCCTTGTTTTTCTTAGCTAATATCCCTGTATGTTTTGGGACAGTGACACTTGGAAGTTGGTGCCAGTTTGGACAATGAAGCATAATCTATGGATGAAGAGTTTGCTCCAGCAATAATTCCTTCATAGTTTTGGTTTTACCACCCCAGTTGATAATGATGACAATGTCATCTGCAGACAATTGACCTTGGTCTGTGACACCCACTCCAGGCTGTTTCTCCAAAGTAGCTAAAACAATGGCATTCTTAATGTGCCTGTTAATACTAGGTATATATTACTTTCTGCCCTGGTATCACCCTAACATGTTCTGCTATACAGTCAGATACTGAGACATAGACCACAATGCTGAGAAACTTCCTATCACTGGTCTACAAACCCTGGTATGATTGCGGCTAATCAGGCACCCCACATGTGCAACTGTCACTTGTGAAACACAAAAAGTAAACCAACACACATGTATACTGTGACGCCATGCCCTGGCCCAGCAATCAAGGAGCCTCAATCCTCACCACAAACACCAGAGAAGGCGTCACATATATGAGGAAAGGATAACAAATTCACACAGTAAAGTGCAATTTCCCTTAAGAGCACACAGAGATCACAGTCAGTCTGGGGCTGGTCAATTCCTTGCTCCCCAGGTCCCCAATAAAACTCCCCACAGGCACAGCTATAGGGTCCAGATCTCAGCCTACCTGGGCAAGCTAAAATCTCTAGCACCCTCCCTGTCCAACCAGTGCTTCGTGTCCCTGCCCAAGTAGCTGACACACACACACTTTGAAATAAGAGTTTACACAACCACACAGACACTTCTGGGGAGAGCTGGCACAGGTTCTCCAACTGTGCCCCCTTTTACCGAGACTATACAGTAGTACTGGCTGCCACCACCCAGCTAATATTATCAGCTACCCACAGGCCCTTAAAAGGGTATCCAATTATTACTGTGCAATATTATTATCCAATTGGTAAGTGTGACTAATCAGTCAAGACTTATTAGAGTGGCTTTGTACAATAAACTATAAATATGCAATGTACTCTAGAGCTTAACTTATCTCTACACAAACCCAGCCAGAGTTAAAAGGTTTTAAAATATTTAATAATAAATAATTAAAACCACAAGACAATACTTTCTACTACACAGTCAGTGCTAATCAAAAGTTCAGAGATCACATAGAAATATTTAAAATAAATCAGTAGTACAGTTCTGACATTACAGAAAAACACTTAGTCTAATATTTCTAGCTTCTAACTATCTACAGGACAACACACTTCTAAAATAACTTACCTACATAGAGCAACAGGTAGTGCTGTGAGTTGGATAGTCAGACAAAAATGCTTAATAATCTCTGGTTCTCACTGTTTAAATTGGAACTGCAGTCCTGCTAAACATTACATCATCTTTTATACTTTCTTGGTGTTCCCAGGCTGACAGAAACTGCATTTACATTCTTTTACACTTAGAGCAATAAAGGACATTCCACATGTAAATTCTGGTCATTAACTTTAGCCTTAAAACAATAGGCAGGAATCTTTCATCTAGCCGGACAGCAGCCGACTTGTAAAACATCAAAGGCAGTGATGAAAATATTTTAATTTCAAAGGACCAACAAGAAATGCTTGACTTAGCTTTCTTTACAGCAGATGGCAATGTTGCCACATTGTTTTAAGTTCAACATTCATATTTACAAATGATAGAATTTTCTGCACAATTCTATCTGGCTAGGTTGCCAGCCTTCACCCATCTCTACCAGTCTTCACATTTCTTTCCTCCGGAGAACTCAAGCTAGTTTTTCAAGTGACCCTTGAGAAACGCCGCTTGAGAGGGTTAGGTCTATCTGAGTATACATACCCCATTCCCTGTCTTGAGAGCCCATCTGCATTTATATTATTGTATCCCTGATATTGTATATTATAGTCCTGCTCTGCATCTCCTTTGTTGCATCTACTAATATAGGAGATACAGTTGTTTTTTGTTTTATCTTCTTACTCTGTTTTATTACAATGTATTAATTTTTGTATTATTATAATGTATTAATCTTTGTATTTTATTGTGGAGCTTTTCTCCCCGGGCCTCCGCTGAAAATGGACATATATCCAGTCGGACTATCCCGGTCAACAAATATAAAATAAATAAATAAAATAAAAAATGGCATTGCTACTCCTACTGCAGTGCTGCACTGACATATCATATGCTTGCAACCTCAGGCTCCAGCTTAGCAATTTGGCATTTTGCTGACTGGCAATGTTTAACCATGTTAGAGGGTTGTGATCTGTCATAACACTGAATTTTCTTCTATACAGATAAGGCTGAAGTTTCTGCAGTGCCCACACTATGGTTAGACATTCCTTTTCTACCACTGCATAGCATTCCTCCCTGGGTTGGAGCCTACAACTGAGATAAACCACTGGGTGCTCTTCCCCCTCTGAAGAAATCTGGATAAGTACAGCCCCCATCCCATGGTTTGAAGCATTCACCTGCACAACAAATTCTTTGCTGTAATCTGGACTGGCTAACACAGGGGGCCCTATTAAAGCTTCTTTAAGCTTCTGGAATACCTGCTCACATGCTGAGTTCCACACTACCTTATCTGGCCTGTTCTTCCTTGTCAGGTCTGTGAGGGGAGCAGCTATGGTACTATAACTGGGGACAAACTTTCTGTAGTACCCTGCTGTCCCTAAAAATGCCCTCACCTGCTTTTTAGTAACATGTGTAGGCCATGCCTGAATAGCTTTCACTTTGGCAGGTTCTGGCTTTGTCTTACCACTTCCCACTCTATGTCCTGGGTAGGAGACCTCCGCCATACTCACCTGACATTTGCTCGGCTTAATGGTCAACCCTGCCCTCTGTAGTCTGCCCAGCACCTCCCTGGCATGCTGTAGGTGCTCTGGCCAGAAATGGCTGTAGATGGCAATATCATCTAGGTAAGCAAGGGCAAACCCTCCTGCTCCTGCTAGGATATGATCTACCAGCCTCTGTAAATTCACTGGGGCATTTTTCATCCCAAAGGGCATCTTTGTGAACTCATACAAGCCAAAAGGAGTCACAAAGGCTGACTTCTCTCTAGAACTAGGAGTCAAGGGCACCTGCCAGTAACCCTTGGTAAGATCAATGGTTGTAAGATACTTAGCCCCACCCAGCTGCTTTAGGGCCTCATTTGTCCTAGGCATGGGGTAAGCATCCGACTCTGTGTGACTATTTAATTTCCTGTAGTCCACACAGAACCTGGTGCTGCCATCCTTCTTTGGCACCAGCACCACTGGGGAGGCCCAGGGACAGTTGGACTCTTGAATCACACCTAGTTCCAACATCTCCTGTACCTCATCCTTCAGAGACTGTTTGACTCTCTCAGGCACTCTATAAGGGGAATGCCTAATAGGCCTTTGGGGTCCTGTATCCACCTGGTGCTGCACCAGGTGGGTGCACCCTGGTTTCCCAGTGAACTTGTCCCCAAATTCCTGCAACACTGCTCAGATTTCTCAAACCTGGGTAGGAGATAGCTGCTGGGACATTGCTTCCCCTTCCACTGAGGTGTCAACCCGAGCCTCACTGAGGAGATCAGTCCTCAGATCTTCCTCAGACTCCTCCTGCAATCCACTGCAAATGCTCAGCACAAGGGCCTCCCTATCATCGTAAGGTTTCATCATGTTAACACGGTACAATTTGTGCCCCCGCCTCCTGTCTAGCAGTTCTACCATGTAGTTAACCCCACTTACCTTCCTTACCACCTTGTAGGGACCTTCCCAAGCTGCTTACAGCTTGTTGTGTCTGACAGGAATGAGAACCATTACCTGCTGCCCCACAGCATACTCTCTAGCTCAAGCATTCCTGTCATACCACATCTTTTTCTGTTGTTGGGCTTCTGCCAGGTTCTCCTGGGCCAAGCCCATGAGTTCCCTGAGCCTTGTCCTGAGGTTTAGGACATATGCCACAACAGACTCCTTGTGAGACTTGCACTCACCTTCCCACTCATCTGAAATTAAATCTAGAGGTCCCCTCACCCTATGCCCATACAGCAACTCAAAGGGTGAAAAACCTGCAAATTCCTGGGGAACCTCTCTGTAAGCAAAAAAAGATGGGGCAAATATTTGTCCCACTCCCTCTTAAACTGATCTGCAAATGCCTGTAGCATAGACTTGATTATAGAGTTTAATCTCTCAACAAGACCATTAGTCTGGGGATGGTAGGGGGTGGTCTTCATGTGCTTCACCCCACAGGACTTCCACAGACAAGCCAGCAGATCTGACATGAAATTGGCACCTCAGTCAGTCAGTATTTCTTTTGGGAAAACGACCCTGCTTAAAATCTCTAACAAAGAATTTGCCACCTTCTCTGCCTCAGTGAAGGACAAAGCCACAGCCTCAGGGTATCATGCAGCATAATCCACTACCACTAGTATATACTCTTTCCCTGTGGAACTTGGGGTACTCAGAGGACCCACAATATCCATAGCAACCCTCTGTAATGGCTCCTCAATCACAGGCAAAGGCATCAAAGGAGCTCTCACCTTGTCTCCTGCCTTGCCAAGTTTTTGACACTGCTCACAGGTCCTGCAGTACCCTGTTACATCTCCGGAAATTCCAGGCCAATAGAAGTTCTGCATAATATGCCTCTTTGTACATTTTATGCCCATATGACCTGTAAAGGGAATATCATGGACTATGGCTAGAAGCACCAGATGGTAGGCCCTAGGCACTACCAACTGCTGTACTCTCTCACCTTCTAGCTCTCCCTCAGGGGTCCATTCTCTGTATAGTAACCCTTTGTCCCAGTATACAGATTCCCCCTTTCTTTAAGAATCATGTACCTCCCTAGCTACCTGCCTCAGGCCTTGTAATGTAGGGTCTGAGAGCTGAGCCTGTCTCAACTCTCTCCTTGTAACTCTTCCTAGCTCCCCTTCCACAGGAAGTCTGGCATCCTCTGACAGTGGTGCCTCACTGACAGCCTAGGTACTACTACTCACATCTACCTTTGCAGTCACTCTGTCCAGGGGGCCATCAGTACCCCCATGCAGCTGTTGCTCACTGGCAGGCTCACTGCTACAGGGTAGCTCACTCCCTGAAGTAACCACCTCACCAGTCATGGCTGCAAGTATGCAGTCTGTCTGGGTCTTCCCCAGTCTGCCAGACTCACATGCTTGTCTCCTAGCCTGACCACATGTAACTGCATAAGCACATGATACTGCCTCATCCAAATCCATCCCTCTCAGGACATCTGCAGGTTTATCCTCAGACACACCTACTTGCTGGCTTCCTTTTCCACCCTCCAGGTCAAGGTGAACCCAAGCCAAAGGTATTTGGAATGGGATTCCTGCTAAAGCCCTGACTGGAGTGGACTGCCCAGGCAAGTAGTGCTCCTCTGTAACCATTGCAGGCTTTACAATGGTATTATCTGAGGCTGTGTCTCCCTTGGCAATGGCCTCTTTGCCATTCACTACAATAGGATATAGCCTCTGGTGGTAGTTTGATACCCTTGTTGTCCCAAGACAACCTACTATTGGCATTTTGTCTTTCCCACTTACTGGCTCCCTCACCTTTGGTTCCCCACCTTGCCTCCATGGACACCTGTATGCCACATGGCCCCACTGGTCGCATTCAAAACATTTAACCCTAGCTCCTGGACATGTACCTGGACTAGTGGCTTCCCCTGCTATTGGCAGATTCTGTTGTGGCAGTCTGTGCTGCCCACCATGGGATTCTTTAGACCCATGAGCAGTACTGGGGGTCCCCTTCCTGTGCAGGGCTGCCCTGCTTACCAGGTATTGGTCTCCCTTCTTCCCCAACTCATTTGAAGTAGCACATTGTCTATCCGCTAACCAGATCCTCATTTCCTCAGACAAAGAGCTAAAGGTTTGTTTCCTCACCAAAAGGTCTGCCAGCCCTTCAAAAGTGGTGACCTGACATTCACTCACCCGCCTATGGAAATAAGTGCTCAATTCAATAACATATTCACACACACTTTCATCTGCCTTGCGTCTATGCTCACAAAACTTTTTCTTATACATTTCAGGTGTTAGCTTAAACTGTTCTAAAAGATATTTCTTTACAGCAGTATAATCAAAACATACAACATCAGGCATTTTAGATAATGCAGTTACAGCTTTACCATGGAGTAAGGAGGTCAGGAACCATACTCAGAGCCCTTGGTCAACTTCATACTGTTTACATACCCTCTCAAACATATGAATGAAACTAACAAAATTATCCCCCTCTTTAAACTGTGGAAGAAATTTACTGACCTTTTGTGCTTCTGGGATCTAGTTACTCCCTTCCCCATTACCTCCATGACTCTGGCGAAGAGACAGCATCGCCTTCTCATGCTGCCTCTGCTTTTCTTGTTACTCAGCTTGCAGACGTAACAGTTTCTCATTTTCCTCAGTGTGCAAACGTCACAGTCTATCATTTGCTTCTAATTCAACATGCCTTGCCTCCAACTCAAGTCTCTTTAGCTCCAGCTGGATTTTTAAGTCCACTGCAGAAAGGTTGAACTATCCATTCTCCAAGGGAATTATATCTCCACTGTCAGTCTGATTGTCCTCCTGTTTGCTGTTTTCTGATGCAACTGTAACCAAGGCTGCAATTAGGTCTGCCTTAGTCAGGTTTCCAAGAACCAGTCCCCTAGCATGGCACATCTCCTCCAGCTGGCTCCTTGTCAGCTTTCCGTACTCCTCTGCTGACATGCTGCCTGCTCACCCTGACTAACTAAGCTAACAAAAGAAATAAAACAATTGTGATCTGAGCTCTGAGTATTCACTGCATGGCTGATTTAGAGTACAAAACACCTTCAGAGATCACTGCACACAAGCTACAGGATTAACTCTACCCACACCACTACAAGTCAGTTAGTATTTGCCAACTAATTAATATGTGATGTGGATAGCCTACCGCTGCCAAACACAAATGTGAGTTGGATATCCCAACCACTGCCACCAATTAATATGTGATGCCCATGCCCTGGCCCAGCAATCAAGGACCCTCAATCCTCACCAAAAACACCAGAGAGAGTGTCTCATATATGAGGAAAGGATAACACATACACACAGTAAAGTGCAATTTCCTTAAGAGCACACAGAGATCACAGTCAGTCTGGTGCTGGTCACTCCCTTGCTCCCCAGGTCCCCAATAAGACTCCCCACTGGCACAGCTATAGGGTCCAGATCTCAGCCTAGCTGGGCAAGCTAAAATCTCTATCACCCTCTCTGTCCAACCAGTGCTTCATGTCCCTGCCCAAGTAGCTGACACACAGACACTTTGAGATAAGAGTTTACACAACCACACAGACACTTCTGGGGAAGGGTGGCACAGGTTCTCCAGTTGTGTCCCCTTTTACCCAGACTATACAGTAGTACCAGCTTACACCACCTAGCTAATATTATCAGCTACCCAAAGGGCTTAAAAGGGTGTCAAATTATTACTGTGCAATATTATTATCCAATTGGTAAGTGTGACTAATCAGTCAAGGCATATTAGAATGGCTTTGTACAACAAACTCTATAAATATGCAATGTACTCTAGAGCTTAATTTATCTCTACACAAACCCAGCCACAGTTAAAAGGTTTTAAAATGTTTAATAATAATTAAAACCACAAGACAATACTTTCTACTACACAGTCAGTGCTAGTCAAAGGTTCAGAGATCACACAGAAATACTTAAAATAAATCAGTAGTACAGCTCTGACATCACAGAAAAACACTTAGTTTAATATTTCTAGCTTCTAGCTATCTACAAGAAAACACATTTTTAAAATGACTTACTTACATAGAGTAACAGGCAGTGCTGTGAGTTGGATAGTCAGACAAAATGTTTAATAATCTCTGGTTCTCACTGTTTAAATTGAAACTGCAGTCCTGCTAAACATTACATCATCTTTTACACTTTCCTGGTGTTCCCAGGCTGACAGAAACTGCATTTACATTCTTTTACTCTTAGAACAATAAAGGACATTCCACATGTAAATTCTGGTCATAAACTTTAACCTTAAAACAATAGGCAGGAAGCTTTCATCTAGCCGGACTGGAGCTTTCTTGTAAAACATCAAAGGCAGTGATTAAATCATTTTAATTTCAAAGGACCAACAAGAAATGCTTGACTTAGCTTTCTTTACAGCAGATGGCAATGTTGCCACATTGTTTTAAGTTCAACATTCATATTTACAAATGATAGAATTTTCTGCACAATTATATCTGGCTAGGCTGGCAGCCTTCACACATTTCTACCAGTCTTCACATATACTATTAAATAATGTCCAGTAACAAGCAATACAATTGCTACCAATTAACAGACACACCTGTATTAGTGTTGGCTTTGCCGGCAAATATCTACCTGTATAACATTCCACTGTCAATGTAGGCCATATGAAAAAAAGCCTGAGACCTTATTAAAGGCCATCATGCAGTAATATCTGCGGAATGTTTTAAAATAGTCAAACATTGACTGCAATGTACCCACAGTGCTGATGTTGCACGTATTATATACTGTGCACACACCTGAGAGAGACTCTGACGTCTATTACGTGAAACCTGATAATACCACATAGCTGCTGACCCACCATTACTGCATTCTGTAATATACACCAATAGCCCAAACCTGTAATTAAGTGCTTGCATTCAGACAGGATAATGGTCTTTACCTGCATGCACAGCCTTAATTTACCTTTCATTCAAGTAACTTTTGGCAACTCCTCCTACAGTTTAGCTACTGTTTTTGTGGTGCAGCAGCCATGAGGACCTATTTTGTTCTGTTCTGTTTCTGTATATACATTAACATTCCTTAGTTTCATCATTGGAGACTACAGCTGTTTCATTACACTGCTGACCTTATTATGTTAGATGGTGGTGAAGATTATCAAGGCCTTAAAATTTGTTGTTGGTTCATATTACCAAGGCCTTAAACTCTGCTGTTGGTTCACATTAACAAGGCCTTAAACTCTGCTGTTGGTTTGCATTAGCAAGGCCTTAAACTCTGCTGTTGGTTCACAGTTTGCAAACTTACTATTAAATAACTCAGTGGTGTTTGGCATGGCACAGACTTGGTTCATCTTTCTTCATCACGGTTCCTGATCTCTGAGGAATTCCCATCACTTTTGTTCAGTCATACACACATCATTGCATAACCCCAACTCTGCTATTTTATCTTAATGTTTTCTTACATTAGAATCATTTTCCTCTGGTCTGATAAAATGTACAAGGTTATGAACTGTCTAGATATCTGGGAAAAAATTAAAATGAAATGGGGAGGGGAGACAAAGGTTCAGAACCTTGGATAGATTTTATATATTTCTCTTCTAGACATAGAAAGTTAATGGAATTACAGGTTTTGCATTAACATAAATTTTCTGAAGGGTATGCAGTAAAAAGCTAAAAATCACACCATTACATTGTGAATTCAGCCCTCAATGATTTGCTGAAAAGCCACAAATTTGATGAAGAACACACCAGAACTATAGGTAAAACTCTGTACAGTCTGCAAAATTTGGGACTGTAAGACTGCCCACCACCACTTTACCACAGCTAGAGATGTTTTGATTCAAAAGCTGGTGCATGACTTCCTATTAATAGCATGGTGTAGCATTGAAAACACAAACACTCAACACAAATGACTGTAATTCAACTAGCAGCTCGGGCACCTGTGGGAGATGCCAGTGGAGGATAGAAGTGATTGGCCGCTATCAGCTCACCCATCCTGGAGGGAGGAAAGGAAGTGGGTTTGGCTCATCTCTTGGGTGTCACCAAGAAGAAGGACTAATTGTGACATCCATGGAGCCTGTGAACATTAGCTGCATACAAAGGTGTACTCCCTACATCCAGCAGTATAGAAGTGAAGCTTACTGAGCTATCACAGTGGAGTAGAAGAAACTCCTATTGGTCTGATCCCTATCATATGACTTTCTCCATGGGCTGAGCAAATGGGCTAATAAGTCAACCCTTTCAGGAATGCAAAGTATGTAAGCCTCTTGCCTAGCTCTTGTTCCCCTGACAGAAAGAATGGGCCAGCTGGTTGAAGTAGCAGAGTAATCAGGCAGGTCTGTTGGGAGGGGTAGATCTTCTGGTCACTTTAGATAGTATTTGCAGGATTATTGTTCAAAAGCAATCCATAGAGTACCACTGCACTTTACATAAATCCTCCAGCTGCCTTTGCATTAAAGAGAGGACAGTTTTACTCTTCTTTTGTATCTGAACTAATGCCAATGGAATGTACTGCTCTTCACTGTAATATCCCTTAAGGGCACAGCAGTTGGGTGCAATATCCATGCAAATAACAAAGAGATAGTCCATTACTGCACATCTGTGATGGACTCTGCATTGTTGTTCATGAACTGGTGGCTTAATTACTGGACATGATGACTTTCTTAAACCCTCATGCAGGCTTTCCAAAGGTGGCCAAGGAATGTGATCTAAGTATAACTGGAGTATTAACTGATGTCCTCCTTTCTGAAAATGAGAACCACCACCCCAATATACAATCCAGAGGTGCAGTGCATCCACCACAGCATTGTAACAATATTTTCGAGCTTCAGTACTTTAGGTTGGCTCTCATCTGCTCCCACAATCTTGCCAAAGTATAATTGTTACTGGCATTCTCAAGTCTGGATAAAGGAAATGTGGTTAGTAGAAGTCTTCACTGGAAAGTACACATAAGCATCCATACAAAAGGAATAGGTTACTGATCGAAGCAGGCATGTTACTCTGAAATATTAAATAAAGACAAGGCTTCTGAGTAACATATTTTGTCTCATTTGCTTTGCAGATAATACTTAGGTAATGGCATATGGCGAAGCTTAAAAAAACATATGATCAAAGTGTGCTACTTCTGATCTGTTTTTATTTGGTTACTTAGTGCAGTCATTGTCTAAGAGAGAGGTGAACACTATCAGCTGAGACATGTTAGCAAGCAGCTTCATTTATTTCAGAGACAGCAATATAGAATGTGTCCATGAAGGCATCGAGTGCAGGAGTCAAATACACAAGAATGGATCATAGAAGGGTTTTTCAGAGGAGATAAAGACAAAGACAATGATCCACTGCTTTCTAATTAAACTGGTGTAACCATTTGCCAGTGTAAGATGTTAACTGAGTAAAGACTTATTGCCAGGTTTTGGTGACCCCTGGAGTGTATATATCCAACTACTTATGTGTAAGACACAAGTTAATGACCACTCTGAGTGGGTCAGTCTGAAAAATATACAATATCCAGGATGTTTTTTTGCCAGTTTTAGTCTCCAGTGCTTGAATGTAAAAAAAAAAAAAAAAAAAAAAAGAATGAAAGATGACAAAGGAATATTTAGTAGTTGGTATATATAAGACTATCTTATCTCAAGTGGAGGCGTAGTCCTTGAAGATGCAGCTTTTATGTTACTTTTGCAGTACAGTTCTGCATCTATACCTTTGGCATGGCAAACGAGAGTTTATTTGTTGAAGGAAAAAGGGAGTTTGAATGTATGACACTGATAAAGGTGTTTAATGTTCACAAAAAAGTACTTAACTACAATAATGCTTTCTAAACTGTTTGGCAGAATGATAAAAGTCAAGCTGAACCTTCTAATGTGCAGATTGCTTGCATTTATTTTGTCTATAAAACATCCTAATTCATTCAGTAACATGTAATCATTGTCTCAGAGTGAGAATAGATTCTAATATATTTATAGAAGAGTTGTCAGATGAATTTTTTCCAAAACACTTTCCACCGGATTCTCAAAAGCTTGCACAGAGTGCAAGATGAGTGCAGGAGCCCACGCAAGCAATATGTCTGCCGTGCGATCCAGGAACAGCCGGCAGGGGCGTGCACGAGAGCTCCAGCACCAATCCTGCACGGACTAAGCCCTGGTAGGCAAATCACCTCATTTGCAGGAGAAAGAAATGCAAATGAGGTGATTTTGCAATCCAGGAAGCTTGCAATAGTCCGTGCAAGACTAGTGTAATCTGCAGAAATGTACTCGGTTAGTAAAACTGTCCTCTCTTTAATGCAAAGGCAGCTGGAGGATTTAGGTAAAGTACAAGGCCATTGGCATTGCAAATAATAAAAAAAAAATGAAAAAAAACAACTTTTATAATTTTTTCGCAGATCATGGCTGTTTAAGCATAGGGCAGCGATGGGCAAACAGGATCGGGGGAAATAAGAAAATAAACTTAAAACGGGCATTCTAACTAAAATCAGTATTCTGCCATGCGAGTCAATGGCAGGCAGAAGACAACCTGGCCAGTGAGTAGTGGTTGCTAAAGGGGGAGGCTCAGTGTGAGACATGTAACTATGCATTAGCAGGCAATCCTATGCAAATGAGGGGAAGGATAGTGAATCCCAGTTTTCCCCAGCATCTGAGACAGGTCCCATCAGTGTAAGAGTATGAATAGCTGGGTGCAAGACTAGGCTATAGGTGACATCATCAGGGGTGTCAGGCATACTGTAAACAGATTGGAGTCCTGTGGGTCGGGATTGCTCCTACCTGAGCACAGCTAAGCTAGGAGTGTGTCTAAACCTGCCTAGCACTCTTTACAAAGTGTAAGTAGGTGTGCACACCACACACCAGGATTTATAGGAAGACAAAAGAAGTTAAACCAGGAAATAGCAGCTCTGTGCACATTTGAGCACTCCATTTGTGCAGCGCGCACACAGGCTTAAACAGGAACGCAATGGGAGGGGAAAACAGCAGTAGAAAGGTAACCAAGGAGAACTAGCTTAGCTGGCAGGTGAAATGTTTCAGAATAAGCCAGTCTCACAGGCAGCAGACCAGCCCAGCCCAATATACTACTATAATCTAAGCAAACACCTTCCCCTCTGGTTTTTCCACACTCTATACCACCGGTGCATACAAGCGGGGAAATTTTAACAAACAAACCTAAAAAATGAGAAGTGCTGCAGCAGGCAACATAGAACAACATGTGCAAGAGGCTGAGGGTGGTGAGGATGTGAATGGTGCTAAACAACACACAGTGAGGAGACAGAGAAGAGCGTACTAACACAGGATAACCTACCAGGGGCTACATGAGCTGGAGATAGTAGAGTGCTATGGGGTGGACAGAGACTCCTACAGCAAATTGTTAAGCTGTGCCGGACACCTGACACGCCAAACTTGCCGAGGGGAACCCATCCCAGTGGATACCAAGGTAAGTGTAGTCCTAGGTATACTAGCCACAGGTACCTCACAAAGCACAACTGCGGATATCACGGGGATCTCACAGGCATCAGCATCCAGAGTACTCCACCAGTTCCTGGATGCCATGGCAGCACATGCCAGTGAGTGCGTATATTTCTCAATATACGTGAGGTGTTGACCAGCAATATGTGTCTCTTCCACCAAGTAGCAGAATACCCTGGGGTAGTGGGCACTATAGACTGCACATACATATGCATCAAAGTACCATCTGATGAGCAGGGTAGGGCATACATCAACCACAGGGGCATCCCCACCATCAACTGCCAGGTCGTATGTGATGCCCAGGGCATTATAATGAATGTGTGTGCTGGCTGCCCTGGAAACTATGATGATTCACACATATGGCATCTGACGCAGCTGTGCCACAGATTTGCCAATGTGGATATCTCCTACGGTCACCTAGTGGGGAATGCCGGGTACCCACTGGAGCCGTGGCTGATGACACCCATCAGAATTGCACACACACCTGAACAACAATGCCATAATAAGGCACACACACAGGCCAGACATATAATATAGTGTGTTTGGGATGCTCAGGTCATGGTTCCGGTGTCTGGACACATCCGGTGGAGCTTTGCAGTATTCACCAGCTACATGTGCCCAAATTGTAATGGTATGTGCTATGCTACACAATATGATCCTGCTGAAACAGCTGCAGCAGGAACAGCATGGGGCAGGGCCACACAGCCCCCCACCAATGCCAAGGCCTGTACAGGCACAGAGTGACTCAGAGGAGGAACAACCTGAGCCTGCCCCAGTAGGCAGAAGGAGATATGCCCAGTATGACCTGGCCTTGGCAAAGAGGCAATGCATAGCATATGCACTGACACAGTAGAGACCTAGGGAATGACACCTCTCTCTGAGTCGCACAGACAGTAAAAGGGATGCCAAACACGACATTACCTGTGCTCAGCCATGTATAGGGAGTGTACTATACGCATCCCACATAGGCAGCCCTCCAGCACCATCCTCAAATCTGGCACACCTTCAAGGTAAGTCAATCAGCCTACCAATTGCCAAATGGAGTAGAATGTGTTGTTACCTGTAGCTATGGTATGGATGTGAGCATGCAAGGGAATTGGGTGGCCGAATGTAATGACAGCAGACAGTAGACACCCACAGTGGCACTATGACATCTGTAAAACATACTGGAGTCACCATAGTAGCCAGTAATACACAGGGTGACAAAACCCACTGCAGGAAATGGGCTGAGCAACATGTGTGTCCATAAGACCCACACATGCCAGTCAAGAAGGTGCACATACCCAACAACAGTTTCAGCCAGCAGGACAGGTGCAGACAAACACAAACAAATGCTGTACTATGGCCTTTGAATAAGTCCTATGGGTAACCCCTCCCCCAGGCCTACACAGACAGATTGCAGCAGGGCCAGACAGTTGGATGTAAGTTGTGAAGGCTAGGCAGTCAGAAACTAATATGTAGGTAATTAAAGCTAAGATCTGTACTACACTGGTATGCCTCTAGCCAGCATAATAGGTAAGACTACAGAATGAAATGGAGTACCTGATATACCAGTACAGTCCTAGCAAATGTGTACAAGTGTCAGGTGTGCCCCCCCATCCTACGTACATTTATAGTAACAGTCAGGTGTGCCCCCCCCCACTCGTGTAGAAATGTAGAAAAAGTCAGGTGCCCCCCCCCCCCGCTATGCAGAAATGTAGCAACGGTCAATGCCAAATGACCGATGGATACCCTGCTGACACAGCATGCTACCTGTCAGTGTACAACACATAGGCCAGCACTGCAGTACAAACTACATGGACTTGATCCACACATGCAATACAGATGGCCATACTGGGCATGCTCATACTGGGCATGCTCACACACTTGGAAGGCCATGTCTGCAAACACCAGTGGACCAGACATATCTGGCAGTTGCAGTTCTTAGTGCAGACACATGTCAGTATGCACCACTCCTGCCTCTCACACACAGTGGATAAGAATACAGACACATATGTAAGGACAGCACACTATAATGAACCAAAGATAGACGGACATTTATTTATTTATTTTTATTTTACATTTGTTAAACGGGGGTGTCTGACTGAGCCGAAAAGGCCCTTTTTCAGCAGAGGCCCGGGGAGAAAAGCTCCACAAAGAAAAATTACAGACACATTTAGTTATTTAGACATGATCAGTATACACACCAATTACCAGAGACATGTTTTTACAGTGGTATGCGGCACATAAACAGTTACAGTGGAGAGAACAAACAAAAAAATATTAATTTTAAAAATAAAGGTAATTAATAGATTTGTGGTGTACAGCTGAAATTTGGAACATAGGTAGAATACATACATAGTACACAGGTACAGTACATACATTGTAGATTAGCCAGTGTTTGTGAGTAAGATTGAAAACTATTATCAAGTGCTCTAGATTTAGTATGTATATGTTATCCTCTTTCACTAGCCTGGGGAGCAATCATGGCACTGCCAACTTTGCTTGAGATGTTGCCTGATGAGGTCTTTAAAGGAGGCTTTGGATGATGTGTTTTGAATGCTAGTAGGGACAGAGTTCCATTTTTTAGCCACTGAACTACTATATAGTGCATTTCCAAAGCTATTGTAGCTGTTGGTGACTTCTAGTAGTAGTTTGCTTGATGATCTAAGAGGCCTTTTTGTTGAGTGATGTTGTACTAGGTTTTTGAGGGCACATAGATGTGTGGAAGAGGATGATTGTGACAAGGAGCCATCCGGGCCTTTCCCACACAGCACACAGCCAAAGGGTCTCAAACACATGAGGTGCAGATGTCACTCACTGCAGATACTAGCCATCAGTATCTGTCAGCATGACAGACTATGTGATGCATGTGCCAGCTGTGCAACATGACTGTACAAGGAAGTAGTTATCTAGTAGCTGTATACATGTATCCATGACATATGACCGTGCGTGTGCCCGCATGTGGCATGTCAACCTCTACATGAATGGGTTATGGCCCATGCACACCGCCCTCCCCATAGCAGTATTATGGCAAGCCTGGTGAGGTCATCCAGTGTGTAATACACCTTTGGGAGAGATGTAGCTCAGTAATCTCCATGGCACTTCCCATAACTGTGTACTGCTGTAGTGATAAACTAGTTAGGTAGTAGTTCTAACCCCAGACTTGGCAATTGTGTGAGTGTGTGTTTGTGTGTGTGTGTCTCTGTCTGCCTCTGGCTGTGGATACAGAAATGCTTTTTAGGCTACTCACACTGTACAATTCATATACTCCACTTTGCAAGGCTGCTGATGTCACTCACCTAGAAATACACCTCTCAGAAAATCATAGCCCAGTAATCTCTGTAGCACGTCCTGTAACTGAGTACTGCTAGTAGTGTGATAAAGTAGTTAGGTAGGTGTTCCAACTCCAGACCTGGCAGTTGTGTGTGTGTGTGTCTGATGGAGTAGAGAGCAATGCTTTTTAGGTTACTCACACTCTGTACACTTCATATACTCAACTTTGGAAAGGCTGCTGATGTCACTCACCTAGAAATACACCTCTGGGAAAGTCATAGACCAATAATCTCCCAAGTGCGTCCTATAACTGCATACTACATAGTGTGATAAAGTAGTTAGGTAGGTTTTCTAACCCCAGACCTGATAATTGTGTGTGAAACCGTGTGTGTGTGTGTCTGACTGAATAAAGAGCAATGCTTTTTAGGCCACTCACACGTCGTACAATTCAAATACTCAACTTTGGCAAGGTTGCTGATGTCACTCACCTAGAAATACACCTCTGGGAAGATTATAGCCCAGTAATCTCTGTAGCGCATCCTGTAACTGCTGTAGTGTGATAAAGTAGTTAGGTAAGTGTTCTAACCACAGACTTGGCAACTGTGTTTGTCTGTGAATGTGTGTCTGACTGAATAAAGAGCAATGCTTTTTAGGCTACTCACACTTCGTACAACTCATATAATCAACTTTTGCAAGGCTGCTGATGTCACTCACCTGGAAAAACACTTCTGGGAAAATCATAACCTAGTACTCTCTGTAGCGTGTCCTGTAACTGCGTGCTGCTGTAGTGTGATAAAGTAATTAGGTAGGTGCTCTAACCCCAAACTTGGCAACTGTGTGTCTCCGTCTGTCTTAGACTGTGTAGAGCACAATGCTTTTTAAGGTACTCACACTCCTTAGAATTCATATACTCAACTTTGGCAAGGCTGCTGATGTCACCCACCTAGAAATACACCTCTGCAAAGGTTGTAGCTCAGTAATCTCTGTAGCGCATCCTGTAACAGCGTACTGCTGTAGTGTGGTTTAGAAAGGTGGTAGGGTTCCATCTCCATCCATGGCAGTTCTGGATGTTTTGTGTGTGTTCCAATGTCTGTGTATGGAGCAATGCATTATAGGCTACTCACTCGCAGTACATTCCAAATGCCCTACTTTGGCAATCCTGCTGATGTCATTCATTGTAAAATACAACTTTGTGGAAAAAGGTCCATAGTAATCCCTGTGGTGTGACCTATAACTGCTCCATGCTGTAGTGTGATATAGGCCTTGGTCAGGGGTTTAATACCCACACATGGATGTTGTGTGTGTGTCTCATTGTCTGTGTAGGAATCAATGCATTTTAGGCTAGTAACTCGCAGTACAGTTGAATGGCCTTCTTTGGTAATCCTGCTGATGTCATTCAATATGAAATACACCTTTGGGGAAGAAATACTTCAGTAATGTCTGTGGCGTGTACTATAACTGTGTAGTGCTGTAGTGTAATAAACTAGTTAAGTAGGGGTTCAACTCCCAGACATGACAGGTGTGTTTGTAACTTGAATCCGGTGTAAAGGTGGTTGTATGAGCAATGTGGAGGGGGTTTTGCTTATTTCTTTTATGGTGGCCCTACTATATATCACAATGTCAACCATACAGGGATAACAAATGTAAATTAGCTGAGAGGCTGGGGTGCAAAGCCATACCAATACATGTGACATCAAGGTCAGCCATGTGTTTGGCTGTGGGGGGATGCCTATTCGTACAAGACATATAGTGTGTGGGGCCTCTCAACCCCATTAACGGTGCATGTGCACATATGTGTATTTGTTACTCTGCCATTGCTATCTACAGATGTATGGCCATATATACCTGTATAGATTTATATCTCTGCTAATATATATATAACTATGTCCGTATACACCTACACAGATATATATCTGCATGCATATATGTAATGTGCTGTGTATATGTAGACATATATGTGTAGACACATATATGTGTCGATTTAGGCATATGCATGTATATATGTGCATATATATTGATGTATATATGTATATAGTATAGAAATGAATATATATATATATATATATATATATATATATATATATATATACATATATAGAGATGTATTTGTTTAGCTATTAATATAGGTATACACACACATACATCTAGATGTTGGTATACATTCCCTGTATTGTTGCATGACTGGACTGGATGATATGTTTCTGTCAGCATCTAATTTCTTTGTATCTGACATGGCTTAGTAGTAAAATAACTTTGTCTATGGTGTGCAGGGTCCTTGGTTTGAGCCTTGCAAGAGCTGTTTATTTTGTTGCTGGGCAGAACACGACCCATTGGATACACAGTGATTAAGGCACTTTAAAGCAGTTGTAAGCAGGTTTGTGTGGAGCTAAACAATGCCTACACAGGTTAAGCAATTTAGCAGCTGAGTATAAGAAAATGTAACCAGACCTTAGCAGTGCTCACTTCCACGCAAACCTGTGTACAATGGCTTTAAAGTGCCTTAATCACTCTGTATCCATTGGCCCTTGTTCTGCCTAGCAACAAAATAAACAACCTCTGCTAGGCTTGAAGCCAGGACCATGCTCACCATAGCCAAAGTGATTTACCTCTAAGCCGTCCCAGATAGACATAACTCTGCTGTATTCACAAACCTATCATCCAGCCCAGTCATTCAACAGTACAGAGAATGTATTCCAACACGTGTGGGAGGTTGGCATAATGTTTAAGGTGTTTAGCTTACAAACATAAGGTGTAGGGTTTGATTCTCACATGGGGTAATTGGCTAGGCTGAAAATGGCACACAAGGGCAGTTAGCCTAGTATTAATCTATGAACCTATGAACCTATGTAGATGTATGTGTGTGTGTGAAAATATATTAATGTCTAAACAGATACAACATTGTGATATATGTAGATATATATATATATATATATATATATATATATATATATATATATATATATATACACATATATGTAAGCAGATATTTATATCCATATAGGTATATATGGACATACATCTGTAGATATTGTGGGAACAAGCAGAAACATATATGTCCATATGCACTATTAATGGGGTTGACAGACACAAACAACATACGTCATGCACAAATAGGTATTCCCCCCACAGCCAAACACGTCTGTCCTGCAATACACTACCAACTGTTGCAGATCCTATAACCAGGACATTACATGGCAAGGGCACAAGATGTTAGCAGTACTCCATCCCACCTGTATAATGTCAGGCTGGTATCAGTAACATGTCATGCAGTACAGTCAAGGTGATAATGACCCCTATTTTGCAGTCATCTGTTACCTTTGTTAGCCAGAGTCCCGTACTGTTGACCTGTACTTCAGAGATGTAGATGCCAAACAACAGTGGTCCCAGGACTGAACCCTGAGGTACTCCACTTGTCACTTGTCTGGGGATGGATTTGGAGTCAGTTACACCTACAGTTTGGGTTCTGTCAGTAAGTCATGTGGCAAACCATCGAGTGGCATAGGGATATATGGCCAGATTAGTATGTTAATCTATGTTTCCAGACTGGTGGATGGTGTTGAAGGGCTTAGTGAGGTCCACTAAGGCTTTGTGGACTGCCTTACCCTCTTCAACAGCTATGCAGACTGAGTCAAAGCAGTCAATCAGTTTCAGGAGACAAGACTGGCTCTCCATGAGCCCAATCTTTATGGGGTCCAGTGTTTAAGGGTTGCCAGTGTCTGCGTTCAAAACATCCCTGATACTGCATTCCATAGCCATGCAGATCAGGCTCATCAGACTGATGTGACAGTAGTTCCTGGGATCACAGGTGGATCACCCCCTTGTGGAGTGGGATAACTGCAGCTGTGCACCACTCAGTGGGCACCAGGCCTGATGCAAGGCTATGATTACACAACAGTTAGGTGAGTTGCTATTCCCTTTTGCAGTTCATGTAGTACACATCCCAGGATGTCATCTGATCCCATGGATGCTGTATTCTTAACTGTGGGTAGTGGGTTTTCTGCCTGTGTGGCCATGATTACTGGGCAGTGGAACCCCTTTCGTATTGACATGGGCCCTTTTGGGGGTGAGTGGGGGTGAATGTGACACTAAATCAATCTGCCAGGATATTGGCACATTCCATGAGAGCAGTCCATGTAATGCCATTCTGTTGCGGCTCAGAGCACTTCTGAGCATTGCAAGTTAGAATTTGACATAACTATAGAATGTTGCGTGGTTGTCTGTGGAATCTGTGGTGATTTTAGTTACATAACCAGCTTTGGAGGATTCCATGAGGGATCTCAACGTCTTACTGGAGCTGGTAAGGGAGTTGTCTGCATCCTTGGATTATCCTTCTTTCTTCAACAGTGTCTATCATCTGTTGTATAGTCTGTTAATGGCAGGAGACCACCAGACTGGCTTGATTATTTGGGAGGTGAGCATTGTGGATCTATGTGGGATGTCAGGAATCATGCACAAGTGGCTGTTCTCATACAATGCCTTAGTGCAGGATTCATCAGTTGAACTGTCAGCTCCTGTCTCTATGGGTGTCACAAACATTGTCACTTCTGCCTTGAGTAGCATGCCGTTGGTCTTGGAGAGGTCTTTTATGGACAACTGTATATACATTTCTTTCACATGTTCAGTGTGATTAGCCTATGATAGTATTACTTTGGTGGAACCACAGTTCCATGTACTGTTGTGATGGCTTATTGGTTAATTACTGTGACTATAGTGTACAGGGTCTGGGTTTATGACCTGCTAAGGCAGGTTATTTTTGTTCTGGCCAGAAAAGCAATTAATGCATACAGACTAATTAGGGCACTTTAGGTTAGTCACACTCAATAGAATTCAATTGCCCTATTTTGGCAATCCTGCTGCTGTTAATCACTGTGCAGTACACCTTTGGGGAAAGAGTACTCCAGCAGTCTATGTGGTGCATGCTATAACAGCGTAATGTTGTAGTGTGATATAGAACATTGGTAGTGGTTCTAGTATCACACATGGGAGTTGTGGACGCTTTTGTGTCTGTTCCTATGCCTGTGTAGAGAGCAATGCATGTTTGGCTAGTCACACTCACTACAATTCATTTGCTCTACTTTGGCAGTCCTACTGATGTCACTCATTGTGAAATAAACCTTTGGGGAAAGAGTGCTCCAGTAATCCCAGTGGCGTGTTCTATAATGGCATAATGCTGTAGTATAATAACTAGTTAAGTAGGGGTTCTAATCTCAGGTGTGTGTCTTAATGTGTTGATGTTTGTCATTCATTTTGTGAGTGTATAACAACTAGTGAACCCAATGTTGAGTGTGTTTTCAGAATCTCTTATATGGTGTCCCTAGCATAAATCACACTATCCAACATGCAGGGATAACAGATATGATAGCAGTACATAGTCAGTCACAGGTTCGATACCCTGGACTGGTAGGTGTGTGACACAGACATGCTTACCTTTTACCCACCCTGACTTAACTTTGCCTCTGTCTGCCTCACTCACTCCCTCTCTGGTGGATGTGGATCATTTATTTACACATTCTTCTGTTGTACTTTGCAGGGGCGTGTTTATTCTGAGAGCTCTGCTCTCAGACACGCCGACTGCACTCATCCACGCTCCGTGTAGCATTCGGGTTCAGGCAGCGAGCCTTCATTAATATGCATGGTGCGCTGCCATCCTCCTCTTAAACTGCTGCTTCCGTGCAGGACTAGATTAGTCCTGCACGGATGATTAGTAAATCCGGGGGGTTGTGTTTGTACAAACACGTTAAAATTGGAAGCAAACAAACATGAATTGAACAAATTCCTTGACCATAGAATTTTCTTCCAGGAGAAACTAAGATATTGTTATACTAAAATACATTGATATATTCTCTAAACTGTCAGACTTCTTGTTCTTTGTTGCTATGTAACCTATTTAGCTGTAAGTGTTTAATCATAATTTAAGATTTTACAATATTCATTGTTTAGCTTCATTTATAGATTTTATTTACTGGTGGGATTTTTTCAAGTTTATATCTTCAAAATGTCAGAATATGAATAATCATTAATATTAACATTGATAGCACTATATCAAAGGAGTGGCTGAAAAGGTGCTTTGTGGTCAAATAACACAATTAAATAACAAGAAGACAATTAAACAAGCAAATGCAAAAATAAAGATTACATAGGACTTTCATATGCTTCATCATATGAGACCCTCCTTTTCCCCTTCAATAAAATACCCCTTTACTTTTAGAAGCCATCTTTACACTCTTAAGCTTTTCATATGCTATCTGTTGCAGCTCTTTACATCCAAATCAGAAATGTTCTACTGTTTTTTCCAAAAACAGCACGGGTAATTTGCTGCAGCTACCAGTGAATGATATAATGGAAAGACACTCTCCATACCTTCAGTGCATATCTTTATATAGCCTTTTTAACACCTTATCATGCTGTCAAATGTTTAGATAGCACCCATCGTCATCTTTTCTCGCCTTCTGCTCTTTTTTGTTATGGCCATCAATGATAACAGTAAAGCCATCCATCATCTGCAGAGTGTTACTGATTCCAAACAATTTTATCTGTTATATCTAACCTGCTGGCATGTCTGAGCATGCCTTTTGCTGTTTATATCACTTTCCAAGGGTGCCTGTCATGTAGTGAGGCCCAGCATTATCAGAATCCGTTAGCGAAGCCACAGAATCTTGGGAGTATACTGGTACAGTAAATTAAAGTAAGGTAAATCAAAGCTACTGTGAATAAATTAGGATGTCATGCATTATTGTTAAGTATGTTCTTATATTAGAATAGTTTAAAATGTTTAACCTACATTTTCGCTGCCTTACTTCCTGCATTGGTTTGTGTGGCTATTTTCCATTTTAAAGTTGCTTTTTGTTTTTCTTTCTTTTCCAAACTCACAACTAAGATGCAATATTGGGCAGATCAAATCATAAATACTGGGTCATTTTAATTCAGAATCTGCAACAATGAATAAGTCATGGGACTACAATTAGCTTAAAATTGTTTGAAGTCATGTCAGTCTCATTTGATACATTCATTGGGTGAAACTAATTGTGCATTTTGTATATTTATACAGCAAGGTGATAGTTTTTATTGCCCTTATTTAAAGAAAATCATTAAAACCAGTGCAGGGGGGTGACGGTAACACTACAAAAGTAATTTACAGGGCACAGTGCAATGAATGTGATGCATTCTATGTGGGCAAGACTGTAAATAAACTTAAGCGTAGGATTTCATGTCATCTGTCAGAAATCCGCTCTGGATGTAAAAATAATGCACTAGCCAAACACCTTTCTCTTCATAAAAGACACACAGGTTTTAAGTTCCAGATCCTGGATCACATAGACATGGGTGATCTTGAAGGAGACATCCCGAATATTCTGGAGAAACATGAACTCATGTGGCAATTAAAGCTGAACTCTTAGAAAGCCTCGACTAAACTACTACTGTTCAGTTAAAAGTGCACTGGAACTTAGAAAATTGCCACATTGTTTACATGACTAATTGTATTTTATTTTATTTTATTCTACAAATTGGTTTTAAATATCATTTTAATTCAGTTGAAATTTAAGTGTATATTTTGTTTCCATCATCATACATGCATACATACATTTTTTCTTATTTTTATTTTTTTCTGGTTATTTTTTCCACTTTATTCAAAATGATGTGTAATAACAATACTAACTAATTATGCGATTATATATATTTGTATAGATTGTTTTTAGGGTTCTTGTACATAGACCTGAAGAAGTCTAGAAGGACGAAAGCGATCTTTGTTAACAATAGGTTATGAAAACAGAAATTGATTTTTTACATGCAAAATGTATATGTATATATTTATATATATATTTTTGATTGCCAAATGAACTAAGGTTGATATATTTCCAGCCATGTAGTATATGGTCTTGGAAAAATCACAGACTTAATAATCTACTTAATAATCTGGTTAAATAAGAGGTACCACATCATTATAAATTTTATTTAAACTCATAAGGGTTATATATTATTATGACAGCTACTAAGTAGGACAGGACCAGCTCGAATGTCACACTGATGGGAGAAGGGATGTGAATTTAACATGTGTACCAATAACACTTTGTTTTACAGCACAATAAACCACTCCCATGCCTGATAAAAAGTATATATATATATATATATATATATATATATATATATATATATATATATATATATATATTTAGAAAGTTTGTGAGGAAATTATTACTCTATAATTTTTGTTTTACTTGGATCGCTTTTCTGTGTACTTAATAAAGGATTTTCGACTGGAAACAGACTGCCTGCCTTGCTTGGATTACTTTTGAATACTTAGTAATGCTGTACAATTATATATTTTCTATTATTATTTTTTGTTTTGTTTTGCCTTAAGATGAGTTTAAGTTCGTTACTACTACTACTATTGTCTGATTTGATTAATATACAGTGATTAACTAGAAATATATGGACTGAAAATCTTCCACACTGAGAAGTTTCTTACACTGTTTTGATTTGGATTCATTCACAGACACCAAAGGCTGTGTTTCTGTATTTCTGTAAATTACACTTTTTGCTCAGTTTTAATTTTGTAAAATGAAGTTGAATTCCACTCTTATTGATTATTTATTCTTGCTTTAAAGTTTATTGACAAGAACAGGATTGTGGAACACTGTTTCTAACCAATGTCAAAACCATTTAGGTTTGCTAAGAGCTGTGGAATTAAGCTTTAAAAGGGATTGACTCTAATCATTCTAATACAGTATGCAAATAGCATATGATCTTAAGTAAACAGACGGACAAATCGTTAGTCTTTCTGAATACATCTGCCAAGGCAAGAACTTTCAATTTATTTGGTAATATTGGACTGTAGCGATGTAAGTGAACCATCAGTGAAATTAAGCCAATTTAATGTATTAGCATAAATTAATGGAACTGCATGGTCTTAGGCCTTTAACACAGCTCCATTTATTTGGTGCTCGGTGAAACAAACAACTGCTCTATATCATGGTATACTTCAAGATAAAATCAAAAAAGCACAAGACCAGCAAACAGTGGCAGCATTATTAGACTTTTTTTTATTTAGTGCAAAAGCACATAAGGAGTAAAAATCAGACCAGTTTCGGCTATACTGTTACTTAGTCTTCATCAGTGTGAATACATTAAACATATTGTTCTTTATATATATAATTAGAAATCAAACATGTGACCAATTTAAGGTGCTCATTTAGTCCAGGTTTAAATAAGCCCCCTAACTTAGTGATCCATTTTTCTCCTTTGTATTTAGTATTTGATGCCAACCAGATTTATAGGATCTGGACCCCCCCCCCCATTCTATCAATCACTGTAAAGCTGAATACAGCATTTTTATGCAGTATGGTGTGTTTGTACAAGGCACTAGTTTTTTTTGTGATGTTTAATGTCACTGAATTGTTCAGACATTTTAAATTTCAAAGGCCTTGATGTTTGCCCTATGTAAAAAGCAGAACAACTGCGGCTAGCAAGGTATATTACCCAATCAGTATGACAGTTTGCAAAAAATGTGATGTCAAAGACCTGAGCAGTATTTTGGCTACTAAAACGTTTGGTTTTAAGAATCTTAGGATAATGGACACAATGTCTGCATGGGAAGCAACCAATTAAAGGATCCCCTAACAGTGTAACTTGGGCATACTGTTTATCCTTCTCATGCTGATGTTTATAATGACTAAAGTGTGCTGCCAAATTTTTTCCTTTCCTAAATGAAAATTGACATTTGTTTCTCAAAATTTCACTTAATCTGTTGTCAGCCAACAGGATATTCCAATGGTGTTGGACACTGTCCATCAATACCCCTGTGTTACGACCATAAGTAGTCACAAACCTTAAGGGGAATCCCTTACCTTTGTGTTTTTCTTTATATTGAAGGAGGTCCTCCCTTTCCATATTTTCTACACAGTTTCTAACTTGTAGAACCTTTCCCATTTTGTACCCCCTGTCCCTGAATCTTGATATCAGGTCAGCTCTGAAATGCCCATATGTGCTGTCATCAGAACTAATTCTTTTCATCCTCATAAATTGGGATTTGGGCATGTTCTTGCAGATATGGGGGGATGAAAGCTGGTGGCATGGAGAAGGGAATTATGTCCGGGGAATTTATGATGGACTTCAGTGATCAAGGTATGATCCGGAGCCCTATTCACTAAAATATCCTAGAAGGTGATCCTGTCTTTGTGATAATTAACCATAAATTCTATTCCCCATTTATTCTCATTTAAATAACTGATGAACTCCAATAGATATTCAGCATCCGATCTCCAGACCAACCAGCAATCATCCAGGTATCTCTTCCAAATGTCCATCTCTCCCATAAATAGATTGTGGGAGCAATCATAGATGATTTGTTCCTCAATATATGCCATGAACAAATCAACATATATTGGGGCAAATGATGCTCCCATGGCCGTACCCTGTATCTGCAAGAAACATGTGTCCTGATAAAAAAAGACATTTTTAGTGAGCACATGTTCCATGAGGCCAGTAAGAAACGTATTGAACCCGGGCGGGTAAAGTTCTGTTTTGTATAACCAGTATTCCAAGGCCTCAAGCCCTGCCCAATGCGGAATATTGGTATACAAGGCTGCAACATCCAGTGTGCACAATAACCAATCCGGTTCAAGTTGCATTTCAGAAATGACCTGAAGAAATTCAGTGGTATCTCTGATTTTAGCTCTTACACATTTAAGTAATGGTTTCAGATATTTTGTGAGAAATAGGGGCAGAGGTTCAGTGAGAGAACCCCTCCCCAAAACAATGGGTCTACCTGGAGGACTGCGGGGATTTTTATGTATTTTGGGCAAAAAATAAATGTATTGCTGGCTGGGATCCGTTAATGTCAAATGTAACTTAGTGGGGTTGTTGATAATGCCCTCTTCTAATGCTAAAGACAAAAACTGATCGACCTGTTTTTTAAAGAAGGGGGGTGGGGTTGATGCTTAAATGGGTGTAGTATCTGACATTCGAGAGCTGTCTATTAGCTTCCCTGTCATACTGTGTCCAGTCCTGCACCACTACAGCCCCTCCCTTATCATCTCCTAAAATCACCAGCTCATGGTTGTTGGCTAACTTTATAATGTTATTCATATCGATCTTTGAGATATTGTTAGCCTTAGGTCTGTAATCCCTTGAGTGAAAATGCAGATCTTTGAGGATGGAATTTTGAAACATGAGCACATTATGGTTCATAGGAGGCATGAATGAAGATCTATGATATCTGAATTCATCAGTAGTCTCTGAGGATAGCTTATCCTGAAAAAATAATTTTAGGTTTAAATTCCTACAAAATGTTACTACGTCATTAGCAAAATTTTCTTCAGGCACAAAGAATCCAGGAATAAATGATAGACCTTTATTTAAAATGTCCATGTCCAAAGTAGAGAGGGCATGAGATGAGATATTGGTAACATTAACATTTGTTATTTCCTTACAAACATTTGTAACAAAGCCTCCATGTTGTTCACTTCTTCTGTGTTTCCTGCCCCCCTTCCTCCTAGGTTTAAATCCAAAGGGACACTGGAGTTCCTTCTTTTCCCTGCTGGGGAGCCTGTGACACCTGAAGCCTCAAATTTCAGTCCTGAGGAGGATTCCTCCCCTGAGGTCTCTACACTGGATGCAGATGCCTTTTTCAAAATGGCTCTAGGGTGTTTCCTTTTTGAAGGGTTCCTCTTAGATTGTGCAAAATGGACATGCTTGTCTCTACCTATAATGAAGGGGTCCCCCCTATCGTAATCTGCTAGGTCTCTGAGAAATGTATTTTTTCCTATCTCTTAATTGGGACTCCAAAGTCATAATAGACAGCTCTCAGATGTCAGACACTACACCCATTTAAGCATCGACCCAACCCCCTTCTTTAAAAAACAGATCGATCAGTTTTTGTCTTTAGCATTAGAAGAGGGCATTATCAACAACACCACTAAGCTACATTTGACATTAATGGATCCCAGCCAGCAATACATTTATTTTTTGCCCAAAATACATAAAAATCCCTGCAGTCCCCCAGGTAGACCCATTGTTTCGGGGAGGGGTTCTCTCAATGAACGTATGTCCCTATTTCTCACAAAATATCTGAAACCATTACTTAAATGTGTGAGAGCTAGAATCAGAGATACCACTGAATTTCTTCAGGTCATTTCTGAAATGCAACTTGAACCGGATTGGTTATTGTGCACACTGGATGTTACAGCCTTGTATACCAATATTCCGCATTGGGCAGGGCTTGTGGCCTTGGAATACTGGTTATACAAAACAGAACTTTACCTGCCCGGGTTCAATACATTTCTTATTGGCCTCACGGAACAGGTGCTCACTAAGAATGTCTTTTTTTATCAGGACAAATGTTTCTTGCAGATACAGGGTACGGCCACGGGAGCATCATTTGCCCCAATATATGCCAATTTGTTCATGTCATATATTGAGGAACAAATCATCTATGATTGCTCTGACAATCTATTTATGGGAGAGATGGACATTTGGAAGAAATACCTGGACGATTGCTAGTTGGTCTGGAGATCAGATGCTGAATATCTATTGGAGTTCATCAGTTATTTAAATGATAATAAATGGGGAATAGAATTTACGGTTAATTATCACAAAGACAGGATCACCTTCTTGGTTGTTTTAGTGATTAGAGCTCCTTATCTAACTTAATCACTGAAGTCCATGATCATAAATTCCCGGAACATAATTCCCTTCTCCATGCCACCAGCTTTCATCCCCCCATATCTGCAAGAACATACCCAAATCCCAATTTATGAGGATGAAACACATTTGTTCTGATGAGAGCACATATGGGCATTTCAGAGATGACCTGGTATCAAGATTCAGGGATAAGGGGTACAAAATAGGACAGGGTCTACAAGTTAGAAACTGTGTGGAAAATATGGAAAGGGAGGACCTCCTTCAATATAAAGAAAACACAAAGGAGAGTGAGTTAAGGTTTGTGACTACTTATGGTCGTAACACAGGGGTATTGATGGACAGTGTCCAACACCACTGGAATATCCTGTTGGCTGATAATAGATTTAGTGAAATTTTGGGAAACAAATGTCAGTTTTCATTTAGGAAAGGAAAAAATTTGGCAGCACAGTTTAATCATTATAAACATCATCTTGAGAAGGATAAACACTATGCCCAAGTTACACTTTTAGGGGATCTCTTAATTGGTTGCTTCCCATTCGGACATTGTGTCCATTGTCCTAGGATTCTTAAAACCAAAAGTTTTAGTAGCCAAAATACTGCTCAGGTCTTTGACATCACATTTTTTTCAAATTGTCATACTGATTGGGTAATATACCTTGCTAGCTGCAGTTGTTCAGTTTTTTACATAGGACAAACATCGAGGCCTTTGAAATTTAGAATGTCTGAACAATTCAGTGACATTAAACATCACAAACAAACTATTGCCTTGTACAAACACACCATACTGCATAAAAATGCTGTATTCAGCTTTACAGTGATTGATAGAATAGGGGGGGGGGGTCCAGATCCTATAAATCTGGTTGGCATCAAATACTAAATACAAAGGAGAAAAATGGATCACTAAGTTAGGGGGCTTATTTAAACCTGGACTAAATGAGCACCTTTAATTGGTCACATGTTTGATTTCTAATTATATATAAGGAGCAATATGTTCAATGTATTCATACTGATGAAGACTAAGTAACATTATAGCCGAAACTGGTCTGATTTTTACTCCTTATGTGCTTTTGCACTAAATAAAAAAAGTCTGATAATGCTGCCACTGTTTGCTGGTCTTGTGCTTTTTTGATTTTGTTACATTTGGATTGAGACATTGCATCTGCCGTACTTGCAGAGGTTACTTCGCATTGGATATACTTCAAGATAAAGACAGATCATTTGTGTACAGCTTAAATATCAGAATAGAGGTACTGTGGACCAATGGAAAGAAAGTCATATAGGCTGGCAGATGTGGGTTATGGAATTCTGCATACATACACACATTATTTCTCATTTGCAACAAGTCAGACTCATCACAGCCTATGGATATGTTATACATTTCAATTTTTTTTTGTTGTCTAAGACTACATATTTAGTTGCTGAAAAGCAGGTAAAAAGTGACTTTTGAATAATCATTTCTAGTACTAAGAAATGCTGCAGTTCCAAGTATATTGTCTATGTTGTGCATCTTTGTTTTCATTCCCAAACCCTAAAAACAGGGGAGAAAGACTATTAAAAGAGACATGTCACATAACTAGTACTTGAAACTATTTAGATTACTGACTGTAGCTTATATTTTTTTCAACGTGTTGATTATTTACAAAAGCAATCAGGCTTCAACAGCACACTGGCTGAGATTCAAGCAAGATTACTGTAAATGGAAAGCCTTAACATTAACAGCTTCACCCTCCTTGTAACCCTTTCCAATTCATAGACCACCTTACTGCTGAAGTTTCCTACTAGAGGAAGATTCACTGTGGAGAACATTCCCACTGCCCGAGCTGCATGTAAATGAAGCAATTTAGGGGAGTGACTAATGCTAATTAGCAATGTGCTATATCCCAGAAATGTACACACCTCCCAGTATGGGCTGCCAAGCAATTTAGATAATCCCTCAACTACATACATTTCCAAGGGGAGACGAAAAACTTAACAGTGTCAAAAGACAGTTATCACCCATCGACCTCAAAGGAATTAGCAGCAGGATTAGCAAGTTCAGTGAAGTTCAGCATTGACAAAGGGGGGGGGACATATATCAGTGTATGCATATGCATGTACATGTCTGTTGGGGCATGAATGATGTCAAGTGTGTGTGTGTGTGTGTGTGTGTGTGTGTGTGTGTGTGTGTGTGTGTGTGTATGTGTGCATGTGTGTGTGTGTGTGTGTCTGTGTCTGTTAGAACTCAGTTTACTTGATTTAAATTTTTACTGAATGAAAACAAACTGGCTAGTTGCACTGATAAAAAATCTACAATAAAATGTGTAAGTATTACTATTTATTTTAGTTTTTTTTTTACTTGATGCCATTTTTAGCCATGATCTCAGCCACAAAGCCAAGGATGTTTTCTTTATGGGTAGAGTATTGCATGTTCAATGAACCAAGAAAATTTTAGACAGTGAGAAAAAACAGAGTAACTAGAGAAGCTACAAAGTTGCACATCACTTCAATGAAAAGGTGTTCCTAGGTAATATAATTCACCAGTGATTACTGATTGCTGCAAAGCTTTACCTTATGAAGGTTTTTTTTATTTATTTGATGATATTCATGATACATCTTTGGGAATTTGGATTGTAAGCACTTATCATCAAACTTGATTAGAAACCATATAGAACATTTCCAGGCACATCAGAAACAAATACAACACTGACATTTTTACTCATGTAAGCTATCCTGGGTACAGAACTAGTATACAAAGAATTGGTAACTGCAACTCTGTTCTTATTAGTATGTTTATTTCTGACATAATACACAATGCTGTTTACTTGGACAGTCAGGTTAAGAATATGTGTGCATAGTAGAGATGTAGCTAGAAATATTATCAAGAACTCCCAGAAAGGTAGTTAAGTTGTCGCTACTTACATTGTGTCCTAAGTTCTTAATGTTCCTCCAATATGTCATAAATAAACTGCCATCTGTACTATTTACAATAGAGAACTATCAATAGTCTAATGCAAAACATGACAGCATTTTACTCCATAAACAGTATTGTTAATACTTGCAACAATTTATGACCTTTGCAAAAAGACCTGAAGTAAAATAAATCATCTCTGAATAAATTTGTGCAGTTTAACCTATTGTAATTATACTGAGTTTTCAGCAATTTGGAAAATAAGTTGTACTTATTTAAAGTTTCTTTAAAGTGGTTGACTAGTTTACTCAGACTGGCATTCATAGTCAAATTGTAATGAACACAGTTTTGTCTGGTATTGAAATCTAGAACCCGCAATTAGAATGCCATTCATACAGCCACAGATAGCCCTCAACCTTCCATCTCCAAAATGTGGAACATTACCCCTCATAATATTGAAAAAAAAAACAGGATAAATGCATAACACTTTCTAACACGATAACTAGGAAGCTCACAATGTGCTTAAAATATCTTACTTTATACTGATAAAATGTTATTTTGAAGAATTAATAAGGGTGAGTATAATTTATTGTGGACATCTGTTAAAAAATCCTAACAATGATTGTGTGACAGATCCTTTCAATATGGCACTGCAAGGAAGATTAACTTTTTAAGACTTAAAATGAGAAACATTCCTTGTAAAGATGTACACTTGAGAAGTAAAAAGCAGAGAAAGGGACTATGTCAATCATTGCATAATGACATACAAGTGAAGAAGTTCAATTTAATAAATGTATAATGACATGCAAATAAGTAATAAGGAAGGCAGGCTATGCTTTATAGTTATCAGATGAAAAGAAATATAGGCACTTGCTCTGAGTATAAAAAAAAATCCTGACATTTGTAGTGTTAGAAGAGAGGAAGTGATTAAAGCAGTAATTTTCTTTGCTCAGCAGTACTTATTTAGTATAGCTAATCTTCTTCCAGGGTGCATCATGCTTGTATTTGGCAGTGAAGGAGTATCACCAATGACTTACATCACATTGTCTGACAAATTAACAGTTACTGGACCACTTTCAAGTAGATGGAGACATTTAACATGCAATGGCTGACCTGTATGGCCCATAAACTTATTCTTGAGAAATGCAAGGCCTTGTCATACCGGTAGTATTTGTGTAACTCTCAACATTCTAGCTACAGGAACTATCCAGAGATACGCTGGTGATGCAATGGGCATATCACAGGCATCAGTCTGTGTAATATTTAAGACATTCCACAATAAATATTTATTTTTGTTTACCCTTAGTTAACTGGGTTAGTCTCACTAGGTTAGTAGCCTCTTTTCAGGGGAGACCTGAGGTGGTATTATAGGGGAAATATAAAAAATGTTTTTTAAATGGCTAGGGGAAATTTGGACAGAGCATCAGGGAACTTCCCCTACTCTTGGTAGTCGAGGGAAGGCTTTGTGTGTTACATATCCTGACTTCTTGTTTCCTGTACAGGTGCAGAGGCAGCCAGGAGGAACAGGGAGAAAACATGGCTGATCCAGCTTTTGCTGAAAATGTAGACCAACCAAAATAACAGCACTCAGTGTAGAAAAAAAAAACAAAAACCAAAAACACTTGAGGCAACAGAGAACTCAAAAAAGTGCGTAAAACAGTTTAATTCATGCTTTCTTCAGTCAGACTTCTTCAGAAATACAAACTTTAGTAAAACTTCCATGTGTGTATATATATATATATATATATATATATATATATATATATATATATATATGTATACCCCCACACACACACACACACACACACACACCCTTCACACTGGATCTTTAATTACATCAATTCAATGAAACATTAAACAATAAAATATAACTCTTAAAAGAAACTAAAACAAATAAAGCTAAAAAACAGTCAAGGGGGGATCCTAAATCCACCTTTATGTGACTATTTTACCTCTCCGATAAAAAACATTTTATGTTGACATTGTCATTAAGCCCAGGATGGCTGTCTGCTCCTAACCCTAATTGTCACAGGGTCTCTCTCCTTTCTACCAATTTTTTTCATGTTGCCACCTCTCAAGTCCTTGTCTATGTGTTCAACAATAGAAAAAGAAAATTTCTTAAACAAATCACAACAAACTGAATGTCTGTATATGGCATTATTTTCATCCTTACTTCTAATAGCATAACAATGTTACTTTATCCACTTGTTTAGTTATCTGATAGTCAGGCCAATATAGAAGGCCGAACATCTAGAACACAGAGCAATATATATCACATTGGTAGTGTTGCAATTAAATCTCCCTAGTACAGAAATAGTATGACTCAGATGTGACAAACTAATATAAGGTCCCTCATGAAAGTATCTGCAATCACTGCAGCTCAAGCATTTATACATACCCTTAAGTTTATCCGAGTGAGGGAGAGACATTCTGTTATCATCTTTTTTCAGTAAACTCTTAATAGTGTTGACCTTTTTGTATACAAAATTAGGAACATTTCCCAAAACTAGTTGCAACTCACTGCTACCAGTAATAATTTTCCAGTTGTCCTCTACCACAGATTTGATAGTATCACTATCAACAGACATACAAATAACACACCTAGGAACATAATAAGCATCCCCAGTATCTGTACCAACATTTTTCTCCTGAAATCCATGAACTAAAATAGGTGGAAAATCTATCACCCTCCTGTTGTAAATTTCTAAAGCAATATTCTGTAATAACATCCTAGGGTAGCCTCTATTAATGAACATCTCAGTGATGAACTTAATTTCTCAAAGGAAATCAGCATCATCACTTGTCATACGTGAGGCTCTAATGCACTGTCCTTTAGGGATATTGTGTTTCATAAACCTAGGGTGATTACTATGGTAGTGTAAATACTGACATATATGTTTTTCCTGTATATATTGCTAGAAACATTTTTATCAAGGGTGCTCCAAGATAATGAACAATGAGGAGACATTTTAGTAGTAGAAATACAAGAAAATTAGATAAGTAAAAAATTAAAGAGGACATAGAAGAAGCTCGTGAAATAAGCAATGAAGAAGACAAACTGGGATGTAGTAGAAGAAAAAAGGAATTTTACTGGTAAAATGGTAGATGACAGATAAAGAAAATTTAAAGGGCTAAGTACAAAAGCAAAAAGAAAGCAAATGGATGAAAAAAATATATACAGCTAATGTTTGGGGGTTGGTATAATGGTTACGGTTTTTGACTCACACACACTAGGTGCAGCGTTTAAGTTACACCTTTGGGAGGAAAATTAGCTAGACTTAGACTGGCCTATTTTGTAAGTTAGCCTATTAATTAGCTATGAACTTATGAAACTAAACATTTTAGAGTGATTTTTGTAAATGTGTGTTAAATAAATTTGTTAGAATCGGACTGTAAAAATCATTGAGTTATTCAAAAACAATGTCAATCAATAACAAACAATAATGCAGGAGAACTCAAGTATCTTAAAGCTCTAATGTACATTAGGAGGCAAAAAACCATACACAAAGTTGTATAGAATTTTGACTAACTTTATTGACAGAGGGCACCATTTTTATATATGTCATTATCAGTTTTGCCCACCTCACTGGCGTGGTCAGTGACAGGGTCTTTACATCATAGTAAAAGTGCTGAGATTGTGTTTTTCAAAAAGTCTTTTTCCCATGAGAATGTTACAGCCTTGCAAGCACCTGGTCAGTCACGATGACCTCCTGAGGATGTAGCCAATTCAAGGCTCTTAGATTAGTTCGAATACAATGGGTGCAGTTTTTCTTTAATGCTCCTCTTTGTCTTTCTTGTTTTACCAGCTGCGCACTATCAGAGATAGTGCGCACAAGGCTATTCTCCTGGTGGAAGCAGGAAGAAGATACACATGCGAACAGATTTATTATTTTCTAACTTTGCAAAATAATCTTTTACTTGAAAGACATGAGCCAGGCTGTGTTTGCAAGCTGCCAAGGTCAAATTTCTGATTACACTGCAGCTTGTGCTTCAAGCAATAATATGCAGGTTTATTTCTACTATTATTCCAGTAAGACAGAATTAAATGCATTATATACTACTTTCCAAACTTTGTTCTCTTTTATGGATTTAAGTACATTTATTTCTAACTAAAGCACACATTTCTCTATATATTTGATCACACAACTTATATATGTTTGAATGTTCAAATACACATCTTCCTAAGCAGCACACATTGTAAATATATTTTTCTAGGCAGCATGTATGTAAATATATTTTCTAAGCAGCATGTATAGATTTTTCTAACATTCTCCCTCCTGTTAATGCATTTAATGCTATTTGAAACATAAACAGTATCATTTCATTTCTTAGCCTGTTCCTTTCAAGGACTCTCAGCTAAGTAAGTCATTTGTTTTATATTTCAGATAGACTTTCACTTGGTATCAACAAATTCAATTCCATATCTTGGTACATAGTTTCAGTCACTGATACATCAACTAAGTCTTTAACTAATTTTTTCACACAGGGTATCCCGCAGCAGACACATGCTCCAATTATGAGCAGTACCACACAAATTGCAATCAGAATGTTCAATAGGATGGAACCCCACCCCCCCAAACAGATTCTGGAAAAAGTCCGTCAGTGGGTTTGGGCCTGGTTTAGTCATTGCTGATACTTGCTGAATTACCTCTAGGTGGTCATTGATTTCATGTTGGTTGTCTGGAATGTACGCACAGCATTTTTCTTCGTGTACCACCTCTTGCTGCTAGGGTGAAGTAAAGAGCCATTCGATTTTGTAGCACAACAGTTTTTATTGCATTCAGTTCATTAGTCACCAATTCTAGGGTGGAAAAAGTTGCATTGCTCATGACTTTTTGACAGCTTCCTCAGCTCCCAGATCGATTTGACTGCTCCATAGGCTGGTGGCATTCCTGCCCTGGATATAACACTGTTGCCTAAGTTTATATGAGTCAATTTACTTTTGTCTTTTACTGAATTATGGCCTTTTCAACCAGCTTCGATTTTACCAACTGGATTCACAGGGTTTTTTTCTCACTGGACCTTCAGATTCTCGAGCTGTTTTTCTTACGTTTCGTATTTTACCCAAAGGTAATTCTGCAGTATGTCTTATTGCTGAAACCAGATAACCCAAAAAACAACTGCCGGACCAATTCTCAGGTAACCATTTATATGCCTTTTTCCCACAAATAAAATCATTACTTTGGTACTGATACGTGTTATCCCTGCATGAAACATTTTTCTATTCTTAATAGACAATTGCTTAGTTAAGACTGGATTGTCACATACTGCATTTAATGTAGTTTTCATGGAACTCAGATATGAATCATGGTTAGTATTACAAACAGTACCCCACTTTTGACTTTAATGTAACATTTATAAGACATTGTTATATTACCATTACTCCAGCCCACCTGGAGGGTATTACTTTTGTAGAGACATACAACTCCTTTTTGTGTGAACAGGTAAAAATAAAGCAATTTTGTCCTGTGATCTCACAGTTTCTGTATAAAAAACTTTCCAAAGTCTTATTTTATCCCCAGAGGGACAGAGGACCTTAAAGTCTATTATATGTTGTTGGTATAGCTGTACAAACTCAGCAATTTGAAATGTGCATAGTTTCTGTATACACTTGCTTCATGGCCAGGTACGTGTTAAAATTTGGATGCCAGTCTATAAACAGTTCATCACGTCTTCTCACTTTCACTTGTGTGGTTGAGTGCAGGGAAAAACCACAATAAGAGAAAAATTGTCACACTTATAGTTAACAAATACACAGTTAAAATAATTATGCAATAGTTCTTGGGTTGCTCTGCTTTTTGTTTTCTTTACTCTTGGCCATTTTGCCCTTGTGTATCAGTCACAAAGTTTTTATTCAGCTGAAAGTTCTTTTGTCTGAAAAAGAGTTAAACTGCAAAACAGATTTATTTATAACAGTTTCTTTATTTAATTAGCTAGTGAACTGTCAGCCTCCAGCCCTGCAGGCATGAGAGCTTTTACTGAGGCACATAATATGCCCTTCCAAATACTACTTTAAAGGGGATTAAACCCTTTACATTTGTTACTGTTTTCATGCTCAGCAATGCTAGAGGTAAACAGCAAATCCAATTCTTCTGAGTCTCACTCATTAACTTTCTTAACTTGTTTTTTTAAAATCCCATTGTACCTCTCCACCAGTCCTGCTGACTGTGGGTGGTAAGCACAGTGATTCCTTAAGGAAATCCCAAAAAATCTCCCAAGTTGTTGAATTGTCTGATTGACAAAATGTGTCCCATTGCCACTATAGATTCTTTCCGGTATGCCAAATCTAGGAATTATTTCCTTTACTAGGGCCTTTGCCACTGTTGCTGCATTTGGATTCCTGGTTGGAAAAGCTTCTACCCATTTTGAAAACATATCTATGATCACTAAACAGTATTTCTTTTCTTCACATTTATTCAACTCTATGAAGTCCATACAAATAGTATGGAATGGATATGGTGGTGTAGGGAAACTCCCTTGCTTGTTTTTAAATGCTCCTTGTGCATGGTGCTTGTTACAAGTATGACAAGCTGCACAAAATTTTATTGTATAATTTATGTATCCATATGTTTGGAATATTTTATTTACTAACTGTACCATCCCCCCTGTTGAGACATGGCTCTGCCCATGGCTCAACAAAGCTGCATCTCTAAATAAATTAGACGGTAATATTGTTTTTTCCTTTGGAAATGTACAGTCCATTCTTAAAAATTGCACCTTGTTTTACCCAGTTTTGTTTTTCTGCTGTTGTAGTAAGCATTTGCATTGTTTTTAACATGTCTAAATCTAAAATCTCAAAGGGCTGTAATTTTTCATTAAAAAAAATAAAGTTTCTAAGTCTGAGGCTGCTTGCTTTGCAGCTGCATCAGCTCGTGCATTACCTTTTGAAATCTTATCCTGTTGTTTTGTATGAGCTACACATTTACAAATAGCTACTTTGGTAGGCAACTGAATAGATTCTAATAGCTCCAAAATAAATTGCGCATGATTAATAGGTTTTTCACTGGATGTAATTATCCCTCTATTTTCTTTATTATTGTGCAAACACATGCACTGTAGAAAAAGCATACTGATTATCAGTATATATGTTTACTTTTTTTGCCTTTTACTAAAATACATGCTCCTGTCAAAATTACCAGTTCTGCTGCTTGAGCATACAAGTTGTGTGGCAAAGTTTGTGCTTTTAAATTTTTAGTGTCTGTAACTACTGCATACCCCACCAGATTTTTTCCTGTAGGACCCCTTCTGCATGAGCCATTTACGTAATATGTCACCTCAGCATTATCCAAGGGCATATTTGTAAGATCTTGTCTAGGTAAAGCTAACTGTTTATATGAGGTTGACTCAGCAGTATGGTCATACATGAAAGATGTCTAGCAGGAGAAAGGTATGCAACTTTTTCTTGTGGCAGAATTATTGCAACTGCATGAGGCATTCTCAATGTGAGAGGGTGGAATAACACCATTGAGGCTGAAGCCTGTACTGCCATTGCTGCTGCAACTACTGCTTGTACACAGTGAGGCAAAGATTGCACCACTGGGTCTAACTGTGATGAATAGTAAGCTATGGGGCATTGCTTATCCCCATGTTGTTGCTTTAATACTGATGTCATGTACCATTGCTTACAATCTATGGTCTAAAAAAAACGTTTGTGATAACTTGGAAGTCTTAAAACTAATGAAGAAGCTATTAACTGCTTCAACCTGCAGAAAGCCATTTCTGCTTTTGTTTTCCATTGTAAAATAATTTGGTACCCAGTTCCAACAAAATTAGTTGTACCTAAGAAAAGACATCATTTCTTTTTTAGTTGTTGGTTTGGGTGCTTGCAAAATTGCTGTTTTTTTCCTTTTTTCTTTCCCCTTATCTAGTATTTTATCTTTATTGAATATCACATATCCCAGGTATTTAACCTGTGTTTTTTTTCCCAAAGTTGTAACTTACTTTTGTTTACTTTGTGTCCTTGTATTAATAAGAATTTTAACAATGCTACTGTATTCACCCTGCACTGCTGCTGGGTGCTGCTAGCAAGATGTCATTTACATAAAGTAAAATTTGACTACTTTCTGGTGGGGTAGACCCTGCCAGGTTGCTAGCCATTTTTTGTGCAAATATTATTGGGCTCTCATAATATCCCTGTGGTAGTCGAGTATATGTATACCTTTTACCCTGAAATGTAAATGCAAACCAATATTGACTATCAGGATGTATAGGTATTGAAAAGAAAGCATTACTTATATCTACCACAGTAAAATACTTCTGTTGTGGCTTTAAATCATTTAACAAGGTATGTGGGTCTGGCACCGTGGGTGCTTTAGGTATTACTGCATTATTTACAGCTTATAAATCTTGTACCATCTGCCATTCCCCGTTCGCTTTTTAACAGGAAATAGGGTGTATCACATGGTGAATCAGGAGATTCTACCAGTACTCCTTTTTGAGTAATGCTGCTTATTATAGGCTTAATTTTTACTTTTGCATTCTTTCCCAAAATGTATTGTTTTTTTCTGTGGTCTAAAAGCTGACTTTGGGGTAATTGTAACTGGTCCTGCTGCTTGAATAAGCCCTACATTTAACTTGCCTGTTGACCACAGAGTTGTTGGAATTTTACACAAGGCATTTTCTTTTTCTTTTAATAAAAATGCTAATCAGCTGTCCTTACTAGATTGCAAGTGTACAGCTGTATGTGTCTGTGTCAACCAATTCAGTTTTGTTTTTATATTCCTTGTCCTGACATTTTTAAATCAGTCTGTTTTCCCATTTTGTTACCCTTTTTTTTTTCCTAAGTCTGCCCATTTAACACTTTTGTTTTTTGTCAAGCTGACATGTGGCAGTCTATTGGACTTATACAATCTCATGAACTCCTGAGGTAATGAACAGTCTTACTACACTGTTTCCCTCAGTATCCCAGCATAAAGTTTGTAATATTAATTTGTCAGCAGGATTTTTACTTATATTTCTTATTAGGTCCTGGTGTGCTACAGTAGTATGGAGTACAATGTAACAAGTGCTGCTGATCAGTGTCAAGGGAGGGTACCTTACTGATGGCTACGTTTATCAGTTCTTTGGTTACTGCCCCTGGACCAATCATAACTAGGTCCTGGCTGTACCAATAATAGGCTTCACCCTCTGATCACACCACAAGAGCATTCATTTGTCTTTGTGCTTCCATACCCTGCATGGTAGGAACTACTGCTATGCCAAATATCTGCACAAGGTCTTTTCCCAGTAAGTTTACTGGATATTTTTGCAGAAACTACAATTTTACTTTTCTGAGTCATACCTGAAACAGGGTCAGTTATTGCTATATTATGGGAAAGTGGTTCCCTGTATAGCTGTCCATTTGCTGCTTTTACTAATATATAATCAGGTGATTTAGAATGTTTTGGTAACTTGGAGGGTGTATCAAAGTCCGTGACGCTCCTGAGTCACACAGGAATTTGACCTTTCTTCCCTCCACCAGAAGTGTTACTTCTGGTTTTGTATTTGCTAGGTAGAGCTCCAGGCTCAACAATGCTAAATCTAAAATTTTATTTTCATTTTTATTCTCTACATCTGTTTGTACTTCCTCTATTCCCTCTACTACATTCACATTTTCTTTTTGTTTATTAACCTTTCCTGATGATTTTTGGTTATTATCACTATCATATAGTCAGTCCACATCTCCTTTATCTTCTGTCATTGCTTTCTTATTTTGTTTATAGTCCCTAGCTAGATGCCCTTTTTACCTGACTGTAATACAAATACTTCAGCTCCGTCTTCAGCAGTGAAGACTTGTGCCTTTTTTTTTCTTTTTACTATTAAGGTGTCTTTCAGTACGTCTAGCATACTCAAGTAAGGCTTGCAGCCTGCTTGTTCAGTGATTTATCATATGCCTTGTAATAAAACTACTAACAGAGGCAATGCAACCTTTTAAAAATGTATATATATATATTTTTTTAATTGTTATTTTAAGCATTTTAATAATCTAGCATAATATCCATCTACTGTCTCATTTCCCTGTTGTATGCATTAATTAATGCAAGTCCAGTCTGCTCTAAGTTTTCATTTTTCAGAGATTCTGTCTGTTAGACCTTTCACTCTGTTGTCTAAAAATGTTTCAGAATTTTTAAGCTTCTGTTTTTTTTCTTTTACAATTTGCTTCCTCAATCCACCTATGTGCTTGAGGTATGCCTAGTTGGTGCTGTTTTTCTTTTGCCTGACGCCTGCATCAGATTAAAGCTTGTTTAAGGAGTTTAACTAGTGAAAGTTTATCTAGTTTACTATCAAATTCATAGTTGTTAACACATTTTGCAAAATATCTCACATTATCTGCTTACTGCAATTGCATATGCTTTACATTATCCGTTAGGGGCGGATCTCGTGATCTCTTAGTGCACTGATTTCCCATGTCTTAAAAAGACTGTTACGTAACCCTTCTCTTGTACCACGTGGTATCTTATTTCCCCATATCCACAGTAGTGTCTAGAATGACTGTTTACTTTGCTTTGTTATTCCCTGATCTATGACTCAAGATACAATACTTGACTCTCTCTCTCCCTGCTATCACAAACCTTAGCAATAGCACAGTGTAACCTGGTCCCTGATCTAAAACAAAGACAAAGAGGGAAATTCTTCTTACCTGAGCCTCCTGCTCTTATTGTTTCTCCTTGGGGCCCAGTCTTCCGCTTTTCAGCCACAGATCAGAAAGTGGACAGCCTCTTTACACACAACAATTCAGTCGGAGGTCTTTTCACTTTAAGAAGAACCATTCTTTTCGCAGCTTCTCCTGCGCAGATTTATTAGCACTTATGCACTCTGTGACCTGCAGCTTACCAAGGGAATTCCGGCACGATTAGGACCAAAATGTTAAATAAATTTGTTAGAATCGGACTGTAAAAATCATTGAGTTATTCAAAAACAATGTCAATCAATAACAAACAATAATGCAGGAGAACTCAAGTATCTTAAAGCTCTAATGTACATTAGGAGGCAAAAAACCATACACAAAGTTGTATAGAATTTTGACTAACTTTATTGACAGAGGGCACCATTTTTATATATGTCATTATCAGTTTTGCCCACCTCACTGGCGTGGTCAGTGACAGGGTCTTTACATCATAGTAAAAGTGCTGAGATTGTGTTTTTCAAAAAGTCTTTTTCCCATGAGAATGTTACAGCCTTGCAAGCACCTGGTCAGTCACGATGACCTCCTGAGGATGTAGCCAATTCAAGGCTCTTAGATTAGTTCGAATACAATGGGTGCAGTTTTTCTTTAATGCTCCTCTTTGTCTTTCTTGTTTTACCAGCTGCGCACTATCAGAGATAGTGCGCACAAGGCTATTCTCCTGGTGGAAGCAGGAAGAAGATACACATGCGAACAGATTTATTATTTTCTAACTTTGCAAAATAATCTTTACTTGAAAGACATGAGCCAGGCTGTGTTTGCAAGCTGCCAAGGTCAAATTTCTGATTACACTGCAGCTTGTGCTTCAAGCAATAATATGCAGGTTTATTTCTACTATTATTCCAGTAAGACAGAATTAAATGCATTATATACTACTTTCCAAACTTTGTTCTCTTTTATGGATTTAAGTACATTTATTTCTAACTAAAGCACACATTTCTCTATATATTTGATCACACAACTTATATATGTTTGAATGTTCAAATACACATCTTCCTAAGCAGCACACATTGTAAATATATTTTTCTAGGCAGCATGTATGTAAATATATTTTCTAAGCAGCATGTATAGATTTTTCTAACAATGTGAATAGCATTAAGAATATAGTAAGAAGAAAAAGGATGTTGGACTGGTGTAATACATTTGATGTAAATGTAATTATATTAGAAGACACAAGATGTTTAACAAATGAAGAAAGATTACAAATAGAGAAACTATAGGGAGGAAAGATAATCTTGAATTTGGGAAATAAGTAATGTTCTGGAATAGCCATATACTGTACAAATAGAGAGTAAATATATTAAATGTAACTTAAGCAAAAATGGGAAGATTAGCCATTGCAGATTTAAAATGAAAGGAACAAGTATATAGAATTATAACATTATATGCTTATACTAATTATAAAGAAAGGAAAAGTGTATTTCATAATATTTTAGATTATGTAATGATAAATATGAATATTATAACAACAGGAGGCTAATTGTGATTTAAGAGGCAAGAGTAAAAAGAAAGGAGATGACAGAAGAATAATGTTAGAAGTTATACATTGTGGTAAGTTAAAACTTTGAGACAAAAATGGTCATACAAAAGGGGTAGCTATAGAAGTGAAATCGATTACTTTATAGTATCAGAAGATTTAGTTATAGGAAAATTGGAGGTAGATGAAACAGTATTTTCTGATCTTGCAATATGGCTAGAAATAAAGGAAAACAAGGAATATATAAAAAGAGGTAGAGGAATAAAAAGGATAAATGAAAAAGCACTGAATGAAGAAAACAAGAGGTTAGTTATAAAGTTTTTGTAAGATCATATTACTTTGAAAACATTTTATGAAAATCGGTCTGGATGGTGGATAATATTTACGGTAAAATATAAAAAATGTTTTTTTTAAAGTGGCAGTATGATGTGAGAAAAGTTAGAAAGAAAAATGTAATAGAACATACAATGATGGATTGGAAGGTTTAGAACATAACAGCAGAAAGTACTTTAACAAAGAAAAAGATTAATATGAAATAAATCAAGAAAAAAGACAATAATTGTTATATAGGCAGAGATACTTTTTACAAGTAAAAAGTAGAAATGTATTGAGTTGCTTAAGCAGAACAGTAAAGAAAGATGGTAGTGTAATGAGAGAAATAAAAAATGTGAAAATAGAAATAGAAAGAACTCAGAAAAAGATTATGAATAGGATAGCACAATATGTGCAAGAAATTTTAAAGAAAAAAGAAGGTAGTATAAAGAACAGGGAAAGTAAAAAATGTTAACAGAAAAGAGAATATAGTTAGAAAAGGAGATTTCTTTAAGTGAGCTGGATAAAGTATTAGGACAAGTAAATATATATTTGGCTGTATGACCAGATAGAATAGGGTATGAAATATATACAAATTTAAGGAATTGGCAAAAATATGTTTAATGAATGGTTAAATGAAGGTTTTATGTATAAAGAATTATGTAGTGGAATACTTAAAATCACGTGGTAGAAGGAAGATAGAAGATAATTAAACTGGAGACCAATGCAATTGAATAAAATGATTATAAAATCTTTGTGAAAATAATACAAAAGTGATTTGAAATTAGAAGGGAAAATATTATGGAAGATATTATAAAGAGGAAGGGTTGTCAAGAATTACTAATGATAGAGAAATTGTGGACGATATTATATATAGAAAAGAAGAAGGAAACTCATGATAGGAGACCTTAATAAAGCATTTGATACAACTGGACATGGAATCTTATGGGTAATAATCAGAGAATATAATAATATTGAGGCAGTTATGAAATTATGCATGTCAGTGTAGAGTAATAAAAAATTAAAAATATTTGTAAATGGCTGATTAAGCCAATTACATATGAAGAGTGGTCTAAGAGAGGGATGCCCAATGAATTGTATACCCTTTGCATTAGTTATGAATGTGATAGTATGTGCAATAAACTAAAAAAAATAGGGTGCAGAGTATATAACACCTGAAGATTTAAGAATTCCAGTTCTGTAAACATATGTCAATAACATTATAATAATTGCAAAAAATAAAATTTGGATACAAGTAATACTTTGTACAAATGAGTGTCTAGATGTGTTAGGGATGGCATAAAACAATGAGAAAAGTAAAGGTTTAGATGACATAGTAATGATAGATGATACACATTTTACAGTGAATTCAATTCCTGTGTTAAGTATAACATTTAGTAAGAAAGGTGTAAGCAGAATAAAATGAGAAAAAAATAGAAGAAATAAAAGAAATATGTCTTTTCTGGAGGACATACAAATCATCATTTAGAAAAAAGGCTTATTTTGTTGTAAATAAATGTATGTTGTAAATAAGAGTTCTTTTTGTTTATATACATAAAGGACCCCCTACTCTTTTTGACAGATGTGATCTTTTGCATCCAAACTGACCTACCAACTACTCAGGCAGAAGAGGCCTTGGTTTAACATTTCATCTGAAAGATGACACACTCAGAGGTGCAGCATCCCTCTAATGCTTAACTGTCTCCCTCATGTGAAACCAATGATGAGTGTGCTACCTGTTGCACCACTGATGCTGTTGCTATATATCGGCAAGCATATCTGCTTTGACAGAAATTCAGGAAGACAGCCAATAATATGCATGTATTTTATATCCCCTGATATAAAATTCATTGATGATGGTGTCTGTCTTCTTGAATTTCTGGGAAAGAAGATATACTGAAGCAGTGGGACCTATATACACTGCACCAATGTGGCAGTAAAGGCCTCACCTGTTAGCCAAAAACAATTTTACATCAACAAGACCACTATTCCATCAACTATCAAGTATTATACAATATTTTTTTCTTTACATTTGTCCTTGCATTATCCTACAGATTTTAGTGAGTGCTCTATGACCAAGTCTTGTCTTCCAGCTACTCCAGCCCCCTTTGACCTTTTCTGATTTACCTTAGGCTGGTCATGGATCCTAAGAGCATACTGGGAGTCTCGGCCATCAGCATTCCACTATTTTTTGATTATATTCTACCCACCACTCCTCTCAATGTGGTATTGTGGTGATACTGGAGAGGGTGGCCTACAATGGGGACATGCAGCTTATCACCCTCATATCCGTGTCAGCTTAGCTATGCTCATCACCCTTAACCATGCTTGAGCTACACCCCTTGATCTCAGTGACCCTAGTCTTCACCATGAATCACACCAATGTAACTAGCAATCCCTGCCCTTCTGCTTCTTCAGTCACTTGAGCCATTAAGCCAACCAGTGTCAACTGAGTTATTATCAGGGCTTTAACCCATGTACCTGCATAGAAACTGGGAAGTCCTAATGATTCCTGCACAGTGACATCCTAAAGGATTGTCTAGTCAGTTAATACAGACAGACAAATTTGGTGCATCCACATTTCTAAAATTATAGTGAGAATGCACACATCTCACTCCCCATATTTATATCCCCAATATGTATCTATTGTGTAGAAAATAATGGAAAATACTACTAGACCTCCAGCTCATGACATACAAACAGAACCCCCAATGCATTCAGAAGCATCAGTGTAACTCTAACCACACACGAATCAGAAATATATTAGAGCATTTTTTGGCCTGCTAAAATACTGGTTATCCCTGTCTAGACATGTATGGGGGGGTGGATTGCAGTATACCTCAGCCACAGCCTTTCAGCTGTTTGTAACATGCTGAATATTGTTTTACAAGAACATCATGAAACATTAAGTCCATCCATTATTAGTAGGACCCTTCATACACATAACAGCAGGACCCATTACAACCTCCATCACAACACCATCGATTAATTACACTGATTGTAATGGACAGCTATCAGAAGCTGTATCACAACCTCCTCTCTCACATACACACACTGTTGTGCACAGTATATGGCATGGCATGGTAGTATATTCAACAAGGGGTCATGGTAGTAATGGTCAATGGAGGTGGAAATGTGAATGAAAGTTTGAAGGATGATCATAAGTGATTTCTGAGAGCCACTGCAATGACAGGTCATTGAGGAAGCATTATATGCTCATGCAGTATGGCCCCTTCAATGAGTAGATATAGCTGACCATGGTAACTCAGGGACACTAATATGGCAGAGCTGGTGGTACAAGACTTATATGTGGTGTAAACAAGGTACCTCTCCAAAGGTGGCTCCGCAGTGTGGTCAGGTCTCACATGGCATGCGGTATAGAGATATCCCAACCTTGCCAGATGCAGGTTTTTTTTTTCCTGTGGTGGTTTTCTTATGCAATCATGATGGCCTCACAAATTACCTCCACCATGGGCAACAATAAGCACTGACTAGCATCATCATGAAGTTGGCCATGTATTCAATAGTTGCCACCACAGACTGCACACGAGGCATCATCCCTGGGCTCCATTATCTCCTAGAGCCTTTGGCAGTGGTGGGCAGCATCTTCCAGAAGACCATGTATCATGCTGCTCATATCAAGGTCAGTGTAGTCAGCTGCAGCCTTTGCCTGGCTTATATGTCTGAACATCTAATTAATGCCAACAGCTACAAATATGTCTAGGGATTAGTAAGACTGTGGTCACAATATCCAATCACTGGTGGCCTGCCATACTGTAGTATCCACAAGTCAAATGAGTGGCAGTATTCTGCTTCCACAGGTCCAGCGGTAGCAGTGGCACTTCTGTCAATTGTGGGGGAGCATTCCATTAATAAGTATAGTCTGTCCCTTGTGCTGTACATGCTGTAAGGCAGCAGGTGTGAAGGAGACCAAAGTGTCTCCCTGGCTAATGGGTATAGTACCATCCAAGAGGTTGACAAACAATGTCAATGTGTCCTGGGAATGAGACTTAATCTATGTCACAGTATATTTGTCAAACCCTGTGGAGATGCTAATACTACCCTCCTCTCCTGGCTCAGCCTCTACAGGTGTCACTGTTGCAGGTGTAATTTCTGTCACTATTCAATATGTAACAATGATGCCTGTCCTGACAAGCCTCTGAGTCTGAACTGATGTATCTATTGAACACATAGAAAGTGGTTAGAAATTTACACCTTTTGTTAGTCATTTTATGGCATATGAGGTATGACTGTTAACCTGCATGTTCACCATGTGATATGTGTAGCATCTAACCAACCATATTAATGCTTCCTGATATTCCTAGTCCATAATTATCTCCATGGACAAGAATTACTTATCTGTAAGGGTTGCAGATGGAGATGACCCCTCCAGTTTCAGCCCTTTCCTCCTGTATGTCACATGTATTTTTTGAGACCCACATCATCATGCTATTATTATGCTTCCAATACTGCAGAGTTGTGTGTTTTTTTTTTCAAAACATTGGAATTGAGATTATGGACCACTGTGTCCCACATGCAGTCATGCAGTCTTGTAGAAGTTAATAGATACCCCTTCAAAAATAGTTATTTCTGGGTCCTGAATGTCTGAAGCAGAGGAGTATAGGATTGATCACAGAAGGGCTGAACTTGTCCCGAGTCTACTATCTATCACCTTTGATGTTTATGCACACACAGTGGAAGAGAATGCAATACTGGTAAGTAGGTGATGTGGGAATGCCATTAGTAGCTCTGCTATATATATATATATATATATATATATATATATATATATATATATATATATATATATATATATATATATATATGTTAGCATATACTTTAGCACAAGAAAGGCTGGGCTGAGATAAGCAGACAGCCGGGGCAAAGATATGTTGGACACCGAGGAATACAAGTGGTTAACAACATATGTAGTGTTAGAGGCAGACTAGTGTGGGGAGACAACTCTGGTATGTAGCACACAGGTTATGTCTGTGTGTGACAGAGGCCTTGCTCTCTCCAATATGGCTAAGTACCTGCATCTCTTACATTTAGCTAGCAACAAGCTAATTAAAAATTCATTGTCTGTGAGAATCAGGTAATTGATACACTGGCTGAGTATATCAAGTGCTATGAGGCTGAGAGGTGAGGGTTGATAAGCTAGGTCTCCTTCCATTTCATTTCAAGAATACAATAACATAGTAATATGGTGAGGATATGGCTTAAGGATTTTCTTAAACATGGTTTATATTTCTAGCCTAATATGGGAAAAAGTTGTAAAGATGGATGGATAATAATTATCCCTGGTTATCTAAACTACTACTGAGCTAGAAAATCATTGGCAGATGGTGCAGGAATATAGGTATGGTCTCTTAGTTGTTGTAAGGATAACTAGGTTTGTTTGTAGAAAACTTGGTAGCAGAACAGCTTGCATCTGTTAGTATAGCATTTTGCAGCCATGCACAGAGTGGCACCCAGTGCTGTTTATCCCAATAGAGAAAACAAAATGAACAATAGAAATTCAGCCAAAATTGCCTATTTCCAGAATACAACACAAGTTTAAGTCTGTGCCATTGAACTACTACAGCTGCTTTGTGCACATTTCCCAGAAATGATTCTTTTTCAAGGAGTGTGAATGCTACTTTAAAAAAATATATATATTTCCCTCAACAACTTTCACACAATGATCTTACAATCAGCTGACCCAAATCTGTGGGACCACTTTTGGTTGTAACATCATGACGTCCCGCTCACCAGGCTGAACAAGGAGAAGGTCATGGTGAGCTGCCTGTCAGGTGCTAGGATCCGCCACATAACACAAGCACTCAGGTCACTCCAAGGCAAGTACAAATATGACTCAGTCATTGTCCATGCTGGTGTGAATGACCTGAGACGTACCTCCCTGGACTACATGAAAAGAGACATAGAGGAGCTCTCTGAGCATGTTGCCCAGGCCGGTATGACCCTGACCTTGAGTAGCATCTTACCCTCACCAAGAATGATGTCACAATATGAAGACAAGATGATCAATTTCAACAATTGGCTTAAGTATTGGTGTCATTCAAAGGGGATCCAATGCCTGTCAGCCTGGGATGACATGCTCGACAAGCCACGATGCTTCGCTAGGGATGGCTTGCACCTGTCACCCCTGGACTTTTGGATATTGGCAAAGGCTCTTGCTACCCCCATAGTGCCTTTTTTAGGCAAGGCTCAAAAGACAAGCCCACCTCCATAGGTATCACAAGGGATAAGAAACTAAGAGTAATGCTACTCAATGCCAGAAGTCTAAACCTCAAGATGCACGCACTCGAAACTCTCCTTAGCATGGAGAAAATCGATATCTGTGCAGTAACAGAAACCTGGTTCAAGGCTCCCAAGAGCACCCCAGCACTACCAGGTTATACCTCATACCATGCTTTTCGGCCCCAAAGCTTGGACCGAACCACAAAAGGAGGGGGGAGTATCAATATTCGTCAAAGATACCCACACCTCCAGGTTGGTGGCACAGCACGAAGCATCAGAGACTATCCATGTGCAACTAACAGTGGGTAAAACTGCCTTCCAGTTTATAGCCTGCTACAGACCACCCTCCCAAACCCAGGAACCCCACTCGGCCTTCCTGAGAACACTAGAAAATATGAAGGTCTCTCCAAACACCATTATAATGGGCGACTTCAACTACCCAAACATAGACTGGGAGCATTACTCTAGCTCCAACACCCTAGCCCAAAGGTTCCTAGAATTTATAAACTCAAATGCTATGGAACAACTTGTTACCACTCCCACAAGAGGGGAAAACATACTGGACCTGATCATCACCAACATGGGGACTCTATGCTCCAGACCAGAAGTGTATCCCTCATTGGTAAGATCAGACCATAAACTAATCTCACTGGATATTCACATCCCGACTCCACCCCCTGCCCTGAAAACCACAGTGAAAAACTTCTCTAATGCCAATTTCACACTCCTCAAAACCGAGGTGGAATCCTTCAAAGCCGCCTGGCCTGTGGAAAATACGGCCCAGACCGCAGAATCCTTTATAAACGCATTCTATGAACACCTTCAGGAATGTATGGATCATGCAATCCCAAATAAAACCAAGTCCCAATCCTCCAAAGGCAGACGTCCTGTCTGGTGGACCCCAGCCATAAACAAACTATACAATAGAAGGAGGAAGCTACTACATGATAGAGCAAAATCCCAAAAAGGGAAGGCATCTCTGATCAGTATTAGCAAAAAACTATGGGCACTCATAAAATCGTCTAAGGCCAGCTTTGAGAGAAAAATTGCACAGGACACTAAGGATAATCACAAGGCTTTCTTTAGTTATGTTAGGAACCTGGGTGGGAATTCCCAGATATGCTTAGAATTAGTCCAAAATGACAAAGCATACATCGAACCCACAGACATTGCCAACATCCTAGCTGACAGGTTCAGCACAAACCCCCCCCCCTCCCCACCAAAAGGGCAAATATCTATCCCAGCAGAGTGCTGCTCCCATGACATCTCAGATGCTCAGGTAAGAGCTGCCCTCTCCAAAGCAAAAAATACAGCATCAATGGGACCAGATGGTGTCCCGGGCTGCGTCCTACATGAACTCCAAGAAGAGCTAAACCCAAACATAAAACTACTGTTCAATCTCAGCCTTACTACAGGATATGTACCCAAAGAGTGGCGTACAGCAGCAGTGGTCCCTTTCCACAAAGATGGTGCCTCAACGGATCCTGGAAACAATCGCCCCATAAGCCTGACTAGGTTGGTCTGCAAAGCTATGGAAAGGATCATCATGGACCTCATAAATAAAGATATTGGGGACCTACAGACACTGGATCCTACCCAGTTTGGCTTTGTTAAGGGCAGATCCTGCCTCTTAAACCTGTTTGATTTCTTTGAAACAGTCACTAAGGCCATTGACGAGGGGAAGGTGGTCCACACAGCCTACCTGGACCTCGCAAAAGCCTTCGATACAATATGCCACTCGGGCATTATAGATAAGCTCACCAGCTTAAATATAAACCCCTATGTCACTAGATGGGTTGCAAACTGGCTCAAGGACAGAACCCACATGGTTAGAATTGCTGGAGCCATGTCAGACTCCAAACCAGTTACAAGTGGCATCTCACAAGGCTCAGTCCTGGGACCTCTCTTGTTTGGTATATATTTCTCGGAGGTACAGGCCAACACGGAAGGACTGTGGCTGACCAAGTTTGCAGATGACTGCAAACTGGGCACCATAATCGACACTCCAGCCGACACAAGCATCCTCCAAAAGGGCCTCATAGAAACAGACAACTGGTGCCAGAGCCATGGCCTCAAGCTAAACGCCAAAAAGTGTATAGTGATCCACTTTGGCAAAACAAAGTGCCCACAAATTACCACATAGGTGGTAATCCATTAAGTAAAGAAGAAGTAATTAGGGACCTGGGGACCCAAGTTGATAGCAATCTCTCATTTGACAACCACATGGCCAAAGTGGTTAGAAAAACATTTTATATAGCCCACCTAATCATGAAGGGATTCACATCTAGATCAGGGGAGGTCATCGTGCCTCTTTACTCATCCCTCATCAGGCCCATAATTGAGTACAATGCCCCTTTTGGGATGTACCTTACCAGACACCTGCAGCAACTGGAAAGACCCCAAAAGTACCTCACCAAGAGGATCAAAGGGCTCAAACAGATGCCATATGCTGCCCGGTTAAAGAAACTCCAGCTCTACTCAGTTGCATACCGCCTGCTCAGAGGCGATCTGTGCCTGATGTATAAAGCCATGTCCAACCCGGAATGAATGGACATGCTGCACCTCAGAAAATCCAAATCCCATCGAGCTACGCGCTCGAGAGACTTGAACCTCAGCACTGAAATAAATAGGACATGCTGGAGGGACAGATTCATAACCCAGAGGCTCCCTTCACTCTGGAATAAAATCCCAGTCCAGGTTAGGCAGAGTCCCTCATTGACTCTCTTCAAGAGGAATCTTGATGAGTGGATGGGAGATCGTAGGTTTATCCCAGGTATCACTTCTGTGTCACTGTTAGACAGAGGCACAGTATACTAACCTCGAAAAAGGGCATAGCAAAATTATTTTAAAATGGGTGGCGAAAGCCAAACACACTCTGGCTAGGCTTATAAATGCCCTAGGGCAGATAGCCTAGTATGAACCTATGAACCTATGAAGTTGCATCAGTGAGCTATGTCGATACATTGTTCTGCTTCTGCCTTTAACCTTACATAATCAAGTCTCTCTGCATCACTTCTGAAGGAAGAAATAAATAAAAAAATACTGACCGTGTCCACGCAAGTAGGGAAGTAGAACTGCTATCCAGGTCTCTCCTCCTATTACCTGACATA